>NW_005871062.1:10910055-10924538 GCF_000147115.1 Myotis lucifugus | reverse complement strand
TAGCAGACCAGAGGAGCACATGAATCAAACCAAAGATTCGACAAAAAACACCCAACTGGAAAAGCAAAATGAAAAAAGAATCCGAAAGTGTGAAGATAGTGTAAGGAGCCTCTGGGACAGCTTCAAGCGGGCTAATATCAGAATTATTGGGGTGCCAGAAGATGAGAGACAGCAAGATATTGAAAACCTATTTCAAGAAATAATGGCAGAAAACTTCCCCCACCTGGTGAAAGAAATGGACTTACAGGTCCAAGAAGCGCAGAGAACCCCAAATAAAAGGAATCCAAAGAGGACCACACCAAGACACATCATCATTAAAATGCCAAGAGCAAAAGACAAAGAGAGAATCTTAAAAGCAGCAAGAGAAAGAGACTCAATTACCTACAAGGGAATACCCATACGACTGTCAGCTGATTTCTCAACAGAAACTTTGCAGGCCAGAAGGGAATGGCAAGAAATATTCAAAGTGCTGAATACCAAGAACCTACAACCAAGATTACTTTATCCAGCAAAGCTATCATTCAGAATTGAAGGTCAGATAAAGAGCTTCACAGATAAGGAAAAGCTAAAGGAGTTCATCACCACTAAACCGGTATTATACGAAATACTGAAAGGTATCCTTTAAGAAGAGGAAGAAGAAAAAGGTAAAGATACAAATTGTGAACAACAAACATGCATCTATCAACAAGTGAATCTAAGAATCAAGCGAATAAATAATCTGATGTACAGAATGAACTGGTGATTATAATGAATCAGGGACATAGAAAGGGAATGGACTGACTATTCTTGGGAGGGAAAGGGGAATGGGAGATGCGGGAAGAGACTGGACAAAAATCGTGCACCTATGGATGAGGACAGTGGGTGGGGAGTGAGGGCGGAGGGTGGGGCGGGAACTGGAAGGAGGGGAGTTATGGGGGGGGGAGAGGAACAAACGTAATCTGAACAATAAAGATTTAATTAAAAAAAAAAGAAAAAGAAAAAAAATAAATAAATGAAAAATATAGTAGAAAGGAAATGGCCTTTACAGGTCTGAATCCTAGGTATGTCACTTAATAGCTTTGTGGCCTGTAGCATTTCACCCACTTCACTTCAGTTTCCTCATTTATAAAATGAGGATAATACTCCTACACCTCATGAAGGTTGTAGTGAAGCTTAAATAAGATAGTACATGCACCTCGTATGCAAATGCTCAAAGAAAACAGTTTCTTCCAGAAGAAGAAAGAACACAGGAACATAGTTAAAAATAAAATGGCAATAAATGAGTACCTATCAATAATCACTTTAAATGTAAATGGCTTAAAAGCGCCAATCAAAAGACAGGAATTGCTAAAGGTTTCTACTTATATCTCCATTTAGAAGGAGTGTTACCTACCTCCACTTGACTCAGTAACTTCATGGATAAGCTCAGAGCTATTGATTTGGGAAGGTTTCTGCTGCCTCGGTGCATACCTTTACCAAAAGTGATGGGTTGGCCCTACTGGTTTGGCTCAGTGGATAGAGCATTGGCCTGCGGACTGAAGGGTCCCAGGTTCAATTCTGGTCAAGGGCACATGCCCGAGTTGTGGGCTCAATCCCCAGTAGGGGGTGTGCAGGAGGCAGCCAATCAATGATTCTTTCTCATCACTGATGTTTCTCTCTCCCTCTCCCTTCATCTCTGAAATCAATAAAAATATTTTTTTTAAAAAGTGATGCACTGGATTACATCAGCGAGAATAATGAAGTAAAGAAATCTCTCCTTCATAAAAAGTTTAAAAATTGGCAAAAATTGTCAGAATTTACTTTTTCAGAACTCTGCAAACTAGCCAAAGACTTGCAACAGCCCAGTATTTAAGAAAAATGGTAGAATCCTGCTAAGAACAGTGAGCTTGAGGCACTGTAACTTGCCTAGTCCCATCCCCCACTTTCTAGCTATAAGTTATCCTTGAAAACAATCCACTCTCCTAGTGCAGCCTGGCAACCAACAGAGGTAACAGAGTGGACCTAGAACTCTTTCAAAGCCTCATTCCTAAACAATTGTTATCATCTGACCTATCTGATAATAGTTCTCTGGAAGACCCCACCCACTTGCAAGGCAATCGCCAATATTTGACCTGCCTGGGAGCTCAAGTACAAAACCCCTTTTCCAAGAGGGCGTTTGTCAAATACAATTACAGGCAAATGTTTTAAGTTTGAGGCTGCTCACGTGAGAATAATATTTAGGGCAAACAAGAGATTAAACAAAGCCACAATCTCTTCCTATTCTGTGTAACACTCAGAGAACATCTACAAATCCAAGGAAAGAGAGCGGCACAAGTGAATCTGTCACCCCATAAACCTACCCTCAATTAAAACCATATTTTGCTATTTCCCTAGGGCAGTGGTCGGCAAACTCATTAGTCAACAGAGCCAAATATCAACAGTACAATGACTGAAATTTCTTTTGAGAGCCAAATTTTTTAAACTTAAACTATATAGGTAGGTACATTGTTAGTAACTTAATTAGGGTACTCCTAAGGCTTAGGAAGAGCCACACTCAAGGGGCCAAAGAGCCACATGTGGCTGCGAGCCGCAGTTTGCCAACCACGGCCCTAGGGAGTTATTTTTTTCCTATGTGCACAAGTAGCTCAGTTGGTTAGAGCATTGACCCAATGCACCAAGTTTGCAGGTTCGATCCCAGTCAGGGCACATCAAGAATCAACCAATGGCTCTAGCTGGTTTGGCTCAGTGGGTAGAGCGTCAGCCTGTGGACTGAAGGGTCCCAGGTTCAATTCCGGCCAAGGGCACATGCCTGGGTTGCAGGCTTGATCCCTAGTGGGGGGCGTGCAGGAGGCAGCCAATCAGTGATGTTTCTCTCATCATTGATGTTTCTATCTCTCTCTCCCTCTTCCTTCCTCTCTAAAATCAATAAAATATATTTTTTTAAAAATCAACCAATGAATGCATAAATAAGTGGAACAACAAATGGGTGTTTTTCTCTCTTCCTACCCCTCTCTCTAAAAATCAATAAATGAAATTTTTTTTAAAAAGACTTTCAAATCCATTTCCCCAAATTTCTCAAATAACTAAGTTCATATAATAAGTCTCAAATAACAAGTGTTATCCTGAAGAGTCAGATTTGTCTTTCTATAAAAATTTACAAAGAATAAAAATTATGATGATGATATGCATGGCATGCTTAAATTTAAAGAGGATTTTGTAAATAGCATGACACAGTAAAGAGAAAATCGCTTTAGAATCAGACAGACCCAGGTTTTGAACCTTGGTTCTACTACTTACTAGCAGTGTCGAAAAGTTCCTTCTCTGAAAGCCAGTTTCCTTATCTGTAAAAAGGGAAATAACTAACCTGTAAGCAACCCTGTGAGGTAGGGAGAGAAAGTGTATAAAGCATTCTGCATAAAGCAAGTACTTAATCAATGTCCCCTTTTGTTTTTTTAATCGCGGAAGTAATAATTATTCATAGCCTATTTCACAAGCTAGGATTCTACAACAAAGAGAGATCAAAATTAAAAATAATTGACCCAGAGCATCATGTATACCTTTATGCCACACGATTGCTTACACTGTGATATTAGCCTAAAGGTACAGAGACTCCCTATGTCTTCTAAACCATTGGTGAGCATGGTACAAAAGCCATTGACTGTGACATACTGTACCTTTTGGTTTGATTTCTCTTTCCTTGAATGGCTAAAACGTGTAAGCTAACACAAACCTGTCACAGTCCGCTGGCCATCACTTAGGTTATTCCACCACTTGTTAATCTAAAACAGAAGGAAAAATGCATATCACCATATGGTAAATCCTTTCAGGGTAGGCAAATGAAAAGCTAGAAAGAAAATGCTTTGTGCATGTGAAAATCACTGGTGAACAACAAACATAATACATGTGATAGAGTGGAAAGCACAGTGCTTTATAGGAGACTGTCTCTATCCTCTACCCAGAGCCACTGATTAGCTCTGTGATCTACTAGTAGATTACTTCTAAACCTCAGTTTCCTGATTATAAAATAGAGATAGTAAGAGATATGTAATAGCATTCTTATGAGAAATAACAACAAAGTAAAGCACTTACCACCCTATCAGATATAGGTAAGTATCAGTAAGTGGTTATTCACCAAGGTCCAATCTAGTTTTAAAATTTTGATAATATTTTCTACTAAAATTACCCTTTTTTAGGTATAATAATAGTACCGAGGTTTAAAAAAAAGAGAAACAGAGAATCCTAGTCTTTCAGGGACACCCACTGAAATTTTTATGGATGAAATATGCCTAGGATTTGTTTTATAGTAATCAGTGCTGGGGAGGGAAGAGAAAGAAAGAGGACTAGATGAAAACAAAGCTGCCTGGCCAGTGTGGCTCAGTGGTTGAGCATTGACCCATGAACCAGGGGGTCAGGGATCAATCAATTCCTGGTCAGGATACATGCCAGGGTTTCAGGCTCGATCCCCAGTAGGGGGCGTGCAGGATGATGATTTTTCTCATCATTGATGTTTCTACGTCTCTCTCCCTCTACCCTCCTCTCTGAAATCAATAAAAAAAATTTTTTTTTAAAGAATTTTTATTTATTTATTTATTTATTTATTATTTTATTTTTTTTTTAAATATATTTTATTGATTTTTTACAGAGAGGAAGGGAGAGAGATAGAGAGTTAGAAACATCGATGAGAGAGAAACATCGACCAGCTGCCTCCTGCACATCTCCTACTGGGGATGTGCCCGCAACCCAGGTACATGCCCTTGACCGGAATCGAACCTGGGACCTTTCAGTCCGCAGGCCGACGCTCTATCCACTGAGCCAAACCGGTTTCGGCTCAATAAAAAAATTTAAAAAAAAAAAAAGAAAAACAAAGTTGGCCATGTATCAATTATCACTGAAGCAGAGTAATAAGAGTGCACTGTACTATTCTCTTTACTTTTTTTATCTGTTTAAAGTTTTCCATGATTAAAGTTTTTTAAATAAAAAATATGCGAATTATGAAATTGAACCAGGCTTTATACGAATACAAATGTACAAGGTTTTCTAAAATAAAATGTTATAGATCAATATGTACATGGATCCATCCTGTGAACCAGGAGGTTGCAGTTCAATTCCTGATCAGGGCACATGCCTGGGTTGCCGGCTCAATCCCCAGTGGGGGGTGTAGGACACGGCTGATCAATGATCTCTCTCATCATCGATGTTTCTAACTCTCTATCCCTCTCCCTTCCTCTCTGTAAAAAAATCAATAAAATATATTTTTTAAAAAAATCAACAAAAATCTATAATGCAGACGTGTTGGAAACCTGTAACTTTCTAAGGGATCTGGGATTATGGAATAAATTAGTTTTACTATTTCTCAAACAAACTGTAATGGATAAAAATCACTGCTACTGCCCGGCCAGCATGGCTCAGTGGTTGAGTATCAATTTATGAACCAGGAGGTCACGGTTCAATTCCCGAATAGGGCATATGCCCAGGTTTCGGGTTTGATCCCCAGTGTGGGGCATTGAAGAGGCAGCCGATCAATGATTCTCTCATCATTGATGTTTCTCTCTCCCTTCCCCTCTGAAATCAATAAAAAAATATATTTTAAAAAATCACTGCTTGTATTGTAGTTTTCACCTATATATATTCTATCCATTGTTCTGCTGACATAAAGCCTCTCTGAAACAGGTAGGACTCATGCTTCTTGTATGTGTCTATAGGGAAGCAAAGTGAAAGGAATCCTTCTCTCTACTTGGAGGAACCTTTCTTAGGAAAAGAGAACCCAAGGCTGCCCTCTCAGACTCTTGCTGGCCAGGATTAAGTTCCTAGGAAGGAGAAAATTGAAGAGGACATTGACCCTCTCTCCAAATTGGAGGGGCAATGTGTCATAAAAAAATGAAGGTGCTTAAAAACCACATGGACCTGGATCCGCATAATAGCTTATGGCCTCAGTGCTCAATAAATATTTTCAAGTGAAATAAAATATATGTTTTATCTAAAAGGCAGTATTTTTAAAAAATCAATTAAGAGAAAAGAGGGCCGGGTGTGTGTGTGTGTGGGGGGGGGGGGGGGTGTGTGTGTAAGAGATCAATGGAAGGACTTGTATGCATGCATATAAGCATAACCAATGGACACAAGACACTGGGAAGTAGGGGAGGCCGGGGGAAGGTCAAGGGGGGAAAAAAAAGAAGACATATGTACTACTCTTTGTAATACTTTAAGCAATAAAACAAAATTTAAAAAAAAAAAAAAGAGGAAAGAAGGCGATCAACTTGCATATGAAGTAATGAAAGCTCTAAAAGCTATGTAGTATTTGTACCTTCTTGCATCCATCGCAACAATGGATATTTACCAGAGGCATATAAACATCATGTCACTGAGAAGTTTTCTAAAATCTACATAGTATCTCTTCCCCCAAGGCATAAATATTTTGAAAAATACTCTGTAATTCTAATATGGAATATAGAATCAAAATAGCCCAGGAAGGCGATGCAAGTAAAACTGGCCCTTAAACTTTAGTAGGCCTGGGAGTGGCCCTCAAAACATTAACAACTATCCCTAGTGATTCTTTTTTTTTTTTTTAAGAGTAAGGATTGTTTAAAAAATATTTTTTTTTAATTGATTTCAGAGAGGAAGGGAAAGGGAGAGAGAGATAGAAACATCGATGAGAGAGAATCATTGATTGGCTGCCTCCTGCATGCCTCCTATGGGGATCAAACCCACAACCTGGGCATGTGCCCTTGACCAGAATCAAACCCAGGACCCTTCAGTCGCAGGTTGACACTCTATCCACAGAGCCAAGCCAGCTAGGGCTCTCTAGTGATTCTTGATACACATGGGTAGAGGGACAAACCGCCAGGAACACTGTCAAGTACAACAGTGCCAGATATACAAAATATTAATACATACTTGACTCCAAAGAATATTAGGTGTACTGATTTCACATCTACTGATTTAATGTTGTCATTAACTAAAAACACTTCATAAATAACTACACTTCAAGAATTGTGATCAATAGAACAAAGAAAGCAATGTTTATCTTTACCTCCTTTCTGAAGTCTCCTTCCTTTTGTGGTCTTATGCTATCCAACCAATCAGCTTTTATACCATCAAAATAACTCTGGACCCTGGATTTCAGTGATTCATATTGCCAAATAGCAGCTGATCCAAATGCAAAGCCTGTAAACTATAAAAAATAGATTACGAAATAAACTTAAAAGAGAAATAAATCTATACATACTTCCAAGAACAATACTTCATTTTCATGGCTTTATACAAGCCAAGAGAAGGAACATCTGGCACAGTGAAACCTATTAGGAGAAAATAACACTTTTTTCCCATTTTCATGGTACCCTCAGGCCTATTAACAGCTAGAAATTTTTTAAGAAAATTCACAATATTAACTTACTATCACTTGAAATGTTATACCAAATAAGAGGCCCCTAAGTTTCTTCTTCAGGGCTTACATAAGTGAACCAGATTCTAACAGCAATTATTAAATTCATGCTCTCCTGTAATTATTTATGACCTGAAGCTACCCAGATCCTTTTGACCCCTCCCCTCCAGTTGTCTTTAAGGAATCCAAATAGGACAAATGGTACTTTAACATTGCACCTGCAGCAAAGTACGAAACTCCTAGTAATATGAGCTCTTACCCCAACAGTGAAAAAAAAAGGCTTTACAAGAGTCCTTATGGGATAGGGAGAAGGGTAAAAGACTGTTTCTTCTACAGGAGGAACCAAAGCACTTCTCTTGTATGCTTCACCACTTGTTCCTGTGTCTGATTTTCGTTCAACCTTCCTGGGTGCTTTTCGAAATCCACATTTTTGCTGAATAAAAAAATTAAACCTATAGAGGAAAATAACAGGTTAGAAACAGGACTGCATCTTGCAAACATCAAAACCTCTATGAACCTCTCCACTTGGCCTGCATCATCACCACCTCAATTTATTCACACGCAATAGCCCAAAAGAAGCCAAAACTCCCCCCAGGTAGGATTTAAAGTCAAATCATTGAACTGTGGAGGGAACTTGTTTGGGCTGTTACTGTGTATCAATCAACAAAATAATTTGTATCCATCCTCCACACAGAGTTTGCAGTCCTGTAAAAAGCGGAAGAACTCTAGGGGAGTAGGGGAATAGGGAAATGGAGAAAAAGATGAAGAGGATTAAGATGTACAAACTGCCAGTTAAAAAATTAATCACAGAAATGTAATGGCCAAAACCGGTTTGGCTCAGTGGAGAGAGCGTCGGCTTGCGGACTGAAAGGTCCCAGGTTCGATTCCGGTCAAGGGCGTGTACCTGGGTTGCGGGCACATCCCCGGTAGGAGATGTGCAGGAGGCAGCTGATCAATGTTTCTCTCTCATCGATGTTTCTGGCTCTCTATCTCTCTCCCTTCCTCTCTGTAAGAAAATCAAATAAAATATATATATATATATATATATATATATATATAAAAAATGTAATGTACAACATAGGGAATATAGTCAATAATATTGTAATAACTACATATGGTGACAGATGGTTGACTCATTGTGGTGATTACTTTGAAAAGTATATAAATGTCTAATCAATACATTGTATACCTGAAAATAATATACTGCAGGTCAACTATAATTTAAAATAAATGTTTAAAAAAGAGAAAGCAAAAATATAGGGAAATGGAGCAAAAATAAATTTTAAAAAAGCTGAGCCCTGGCTGCTGTGGCTGAGTTGGCTGGGCATCGGCCCATGAACCAAGAGGTGGGCTCCATCCCCAGTAGAGGGGCGTGTGTGCAGGAAGCAGCCAATCAATGTTCTGCTCTCACATGGATGTTTCTTTCTCTCTAAAAATCAATAAAAATATATTTTCTTAAAATATATATTTAAGAAAATATATTTTTATTGATTTCAGAGAGGAAGGGAGAGGGAGAGAGAGAGAGAAACATCAATGATGAGAGCAATTCCTTGATCAGCTACCTCCTACAAGCCCCATACTGGGGCTCAAACCTGCAACCTGGGCAGGAACCCAACCGGAATCGAACCTGGAAACCTTCAGTCCGCAGGCTGATGCTCTATCAACTGAGCCAAACCAGCTAGGGCAAAACAAAAAAAATTTTTTTTAAAAAGCTGGAGGACTCCAAGCTGTCAACTTGAATTAGCACAGAATGGCTTTGTTATTTGTTTGAAGTTTGGTCAATTTCCAGAACATTTATTTAAGTCTTTATTGTTAAAAGTATTATGTATGTCCCCTTTTTTTCCCCCATTGACCCCTTTTAGCCCGCCCTCCCTCTCCCGCCCCACCCCCCGGGGTTCCAGAACATTTAATGTAAGTATAGCCCTTGAAGTCACTCCAAATTCAAATTAACGATTTCCTTTTATGAATACTGACCGTTATAAATTGATGGATTTTCCCCATCTCCCTCCCTTCTATTTATTTCACTACCAGTTTTGGGGACACCCATCAAATGTTTTATAAAGGGTTTTTAAAAAATGTATTTTTATTGATTTCAGAGAAGGGAGAGGGTGAGAGAGAGAGATAGAAGCATCAACAATGAGAGAAAACCATTGATCAGCTGCCTCCTGCATGCCCCCTACCAGGTACTAAATTATTCTAATGCAAAAGCAACAAATACTGATAAACCATACTCTTTACACAGCTTCTACTTGGACAGACTCCAGTAATTTTCTTTCCAAATCATCTGGCATCTAAGTATTCCACTATCTCAGTTCTTCAACAGAAAAGCCTCTCCTAGGACTACGCTAGAGGCAAAATGATGCTCTCCTCTGATTCCATTCTCCCTCACTTCTCTAAACGCTAAATAAGGTCATTTGTAGAACATAGGCTTGAAAAAGACAGAAAGAAAATAAAATCTCGGTACTACCATCCTGCCAGCTATGTAACTGCTTCACTTAAAAAATGAGTCCTTGCCGAAACCGGTTTGGCTCAGTGGACAGAGCGTCGGCCTGCGGACTGAAAGGTCCCAGGTTCGATTCCAGTCAAGGGCATGTACCTGGGTTGCGGGCACATCCCCAGTGGGAGATGTGTAGGAGGCAGCTGATTGATGTTTCTCTCTCATGGATGTTTCTAACTCTCTATCTCTCTCCCTTCCTCTCTGTAAAAAATCAATGAAATATATTTAAAAAAAAAAAAAAAATGAGTCCACCCCAGTCCGAGTGGCTCAGTTGCTTGGAGCGTTGTCCCCTGCACCATAAGGTCATGGGTTCGATCCTGGCCGATGGGAGTGCATACGGAAGGCAACTGATCAATGTTTCTCTCTCTCTCAAATCAATAAAAACATATCCTTGAGTGAGGATTAAAAAAAAAAAAAAAAAGAGTCCAGAAATGGGTGAAAAAGGTGAAGGGGTATAAGAGGTACAAACTTCCAATTACAAAACAAATAAATTACGAGGATAAACACAATACAGGACAGGGGATATAATCAACCTATATATATAAAAGCCTAAGCAACCGTTAAGACCTAATGACCGGAACAACGGGAATGACCAGTAGACCAGTTGCTATGATGTGCACTGACCACCAGGGGGCAGACGCTTAACGCAGGCGCTGCCCCCTGGTGGTCAGTGCACTTCCACAGCCAAGCAACCTACCCGTCTGGCAGGCCCCAGAGGGCAGGCCTGATCAGGACTGGGGAGACAGCCCCAACAGGCTCTGATTGCAGGCCAGGCCTAGGGACCCCACCCTGCACGAATTCCGTGCACCAGGCCTCTAGTATCTTATTAACTTTGTATGGTTACTAGACATATTGGAGACTCGCTCTTGGACACTTGAAAATATTACACTGTATGTCAACTATACTTTTTTTGAAAGAATGCTTGACGATTAAAAAGATCAAAATCTAAAAAAAGGGAGGGCGGGGCGCGTGTCCAATGCCTTCCTCGCGGGATCATGAGGCTGGCACACCCGCAGCCCTGAGATTACTTCCCCTCCCGCCCTCCCGACGGGAAAGGGGCGGCACGGCTCGCGGAGCTGGACCGGCGGGCACTGCGCACCCGGCCCGGGGCAGGGTGTCGGCGAGAAGCGAGCACTGGGCGGAGGCGAGAGAAGGGGGAGGAAGAGAAGGAACCGGGAGGAGAAGGGATGAGCCGGAGCAGCAAGCGAGCCCCGCGCGGCCTCTGCCCCTGAGGATGCGCGGCCGGAGCTACGGGCCCAGAGGCGAGACGCCCAGCGGCGGTCTTTACCTGCGTCCGAGCAGCCGCGGCCGGACCAGGGCCGCGGGGAGCTCCTCGCAGCTGCGGGCGGCCCCCGGCGCAGCCCACGCCTGACCGCAGCACCAGCCTCTCTGCGCCCAGCCTCGCCACGCCATCTTCCCAACCTCTGCCCCACCATGGCCCGACCTTACCAACCCCTGCCCGGAACCACTTCCGGGGCGGAGGGGGGAAACCATAGAGCGCCGCGGAACAGCCTAGAGCGCCCCAGAGCAGCCTAGAGCGCCCCCCGCGCGGCTGAGCGGAGGCTGGACCATCCCGAGGAACGAGGGACCCGCCCGCTGGCCGCTCTCCCCGCCGCCGCTGAGCCCCGACCTGGGTGGGGCGTGAGAGAGCGGCCCACCTTCCACCGCCTTTGCAGATGAAGCCCAGAGGAAAAAGAGGAGGGAAAACTAGCATTTACTGAGTAATGCCATGTGCCAGGCACTTTCCCTAATTGATTGTATTAATCCTACCCAAACTCCTGAGGTTGGTATTATTACTGTTTGCAGTGGTTCAGTGGTTCAAAGAGGAGTAGGTTTTCTTAAATTACTATTTTTTTCTGCATCTCACCATTTCATGTTATGACATACTTAAGAGAATGTGTCTCATATCTTTACTAAGAAGTCTAAGCCTGAATTGAAAATATGGATTCTAGATAAAATTCAAACTTCAGGATTCAGCTCTTGCTATCTGTCAATCAGCTTTATCACCTGCCACTCCGTCACCCCCTCCGACCTTAGCTGCAGCCATACTGAACCATTTGCAGTTTCTAAAAGGCACCTACTTCTTCCGAGTTCACATGCCATTCTCACTGCCCGAGACCCCTTTCGTGTCTCTCCCTTCTCAACCGACCTAACCGACTCATCCTTCAGACCAACCCCAATCATCACCTCTTCTAGGAGACTATACGGGAGGAAAAAGTTTTCCTTGATACTTAGGGTCCCTAGCGGGGTCTGAAAATTAGCTGACAATGACATAGTAACAGAAGAAAGCACACAAATCTTACTGAATTTTTACAGTGTCCATAGGAGCCTTTATGAAATGAAATGAAGTGACCAGAGAAGAAAGCTTTTACATCTTTTAGACCAGTGGTTCTCAACCTTCCTAATGCCGAGACGCTTTAATACAGTTCCTCATGTTGTGGTGACACCCAACCATAAAATTATTTTCGTTGCAACTTCATAACTGTAATTTTGCTACTGTTATGAATCGTAATGTAAATGTCTGATATACAGGATGTATTTAGGCGACCCCTGTGAAAGGGTCATTCGACCCCCAAAGGGGTCGAGACCCACAGGTTGAGAACCGCTGTTAGACAAAGTGTGGTAGGCAGTTAGACAGACATGAGCAGAGCAAGGACAATGGGCCAGGTACAGAGGGTCCCCAGGGTGGAAAGCCCCAGGTGCCTAGCAACAGACAACCACCTGTGGGTGACTTTTCCTCCCCTCGCATACAGTTGGTCACAGTGGTTGGGACCCCCTGACCTTTCCTCCCTAGAGATAACATCTATGCCTCCATTGTATGTATTTCAGCTCCAGCCCTAGATAAGCAACAAAACCAACCACAGCTGACCTCAGCGCCAGCTGCATTGAATAATGACCCCCTGCCCTGGTGCCAGGCCAATCGATCAGTGGAGACCACAATCCAGAAAGGACGCACCTGGAAAACTGCTGAATATTCTATTGAGATCTTCCCCTGAGACCTCTCCTAAACTCTCCACCCTTAAGGCCCTTAGGATGGAGGACCCAGTGCGCTCTCTCTCCTGGGAGCACACCTGTGCCTTTCCCTTTCCCCTTCCTGCACCTTACCATTAGCTTCCTCACTCCCAAACTCCAAGGGCCCTTCCTTTGCCTCCACAACTTGTTTCCTAAGCCCATTTCTTCTAGGAATTACTTTTTCTACCTCTGTGATTTACCAAATAAATGTTCACTTACAGTTTGGGTCTTGGCTCTGAATTCTTTCTTAGCCAGAACCCAAGAACCGAGGTTGCTGAACCCAGGTTTGGTCTGACCCCACTGGTCCGACATCTAGTGCCTTCCAGCTGCCTACAACAAAAGAAACAATAACTTGTGAATAACTGACAAGACAGGGGGGTTTGGGCTAAAGGAAGTCCACCTAGGGCTAGGAAGTCCTTATCTTCCTTGACTAGGTGGATAAGACTTAGTTTAACAAAGGTTTGCCTGCATATTACCCTGGTACCGGATCTCTGACCTCTGGGCTCATAAGAGTCTGTCTTGCCCTAGCCGGTTTGGCTCAGTGGATAGAGCACTGGCCTGCGGACCAAAGGGTCCCGGGTTTGATTCCAGTTAAGGGCACGTACCTGGATTGCAGGTTCCTCCCCAACCTGGGCCCTGGTTGGGGCACGTGCAGGAGGCAATCAATTGGTGTGTTTCTCTCACATCAGTATCTCTAAAAATCAATAGGAAAATATCCTCAGGTGAGGTTTAAAAAAAAAATAGGGTCTGTCTCCAGGAAGTGAGACATTTATTTCTTGCCTTTAAGGTAGAAAAGTGGAAACATTTTCTCCATTTACTGCTTCTTAATTGCCTTTAGCGCAAAATAACTTTTATGTCAAAGAGGCATATATTGTGGTGACATATTCTGGTTTCCCTTAAGGCCCTTCCTAGACCTTCACTTTAATTTAGATGACCTTTATGTGTGCTTTAATACTGCTCTATGCATATCAGTAAAATAGCACTGCATTCATTCCATAAGTACTTATTAAGCATCCCTACAGTATGGCAGGCAATGTACTAATTCTGGAATGTATTTTAGAAAACACTGTCTCTGACATCACAGAGATCCTACTCTATTGGGAGAAAAGGGACCAAGTAAATAAACAGGCAATTGCAAGACACGGGGGGAAAGTGCTACAAGTAGAGAAGAAGGCTCTGCGGGAGTTCAGAGGAGGGGAAATAACACAGTTGCCGGGAGCCGGTCCATCCTTGCTGCTTGACACAGTCGCTGCAGGAAAGAAACATCTGCACAGCATATGTTTCAAGGGACCTGGCGTATATGGTATACTGTTCTTAATATGTTTGCTCTCTTTAGCGCCATGTGTTTTAACCAAGGTCACCTCTCCGAGAAAGGTTGTTTCCCCAGGTGGAGATTTTTTCCTGAGGTTAGGGAGGTGATACAACCCCTTAATTAAGTGCCAGGCGGGGAGTTAAGCTACATAATCTTTACTCCCTGGAATGGAGATAAGAAACGTCCTAACCTTTGTAATAGAAATTGACAGGATTAAAATCGGCTGGTATAAATACCGATGTAACAAGACATAAACATAAGAACCTCATCAGTTCCTAACCAGAGTTCCAAACCAATATTTTTTTGGAAATCGGGGCTTGAGGTCC
>NW_005871062.1:10906238-10909464 GCF_000147115.1 Myotis lucifugus | reverse complement strand
TTTTTTAGTGTCTTGGTTACATCTATATTTATACCAAACCATTTAATCCTGTCAATTTCTATTACAAAGGGTTAGGGGCGTTTCTTATCTCCATTCCAGGGAGTAAAGATTATGTAGCTTAACTACCCGCCTGGCACTTAATTAAGGGGTTGTATCCCCTCCCTAACCTCAGGGAAAAATACCCACCTGGGGAAACAACCTTTCTCGGAGAGGTGACCTTGGTTAAAACACATGGCGCTAAAGAGAGCAAACATATTAAGAACAATATGCTATATATGCCAGGTCCCTTGAAACATATGCTGTGCAGATGTTTCTTCCTGCAGCGACTGTGTCAAGCAGCAAGGATGGACCGGCTCCCGGCACACAGTCGAGAGATGAGGAATAGGAACCAGGAGAGAAGACTCCCCCAGAGAAACTGAGGTAGGTCACCAAGAGAAGTGAAGGGCCAAAATGTTCTAGATAGGAAGAGTCGCATTTGTGATGTCTTCCAGGGCATGACTTGGGGAAACTAAAATAAATTCACTTTGGTTATGCCATAGGTATCAAGTCTGGGATTTGGATTTTAGTCTCTTTGCAAGCTAGTAAGTTTGGGTGCTGAGGGAAACCGGAAGACTCTTGAGTCCGAGATGTAAGCTTATTGCCCACAGCTCCACAAGCAGTATGAGCATGATGTTTGCATGGGCTTCCCTTGTTCTCTAAGTCCCACAGCAGCAATGCCATGGGCCAGATGGATGCTGAACATGCAGTAGATTTGCATCTCAACTGAACTGGGGGTATCTACCATTTCAATGGTAAGTGGTAAGCAAGCAAACAACCCTGGAAGATAAAGATGTTTTTCTCCAGAGCATAGGCACAGGTTTGTTTATAGCCTTGTGTCTTAGTCACCTTGGGCTTCCATAAGAAAATACCACAGGCCAGTGGCTTACACAACAGAAATTTACTTCTCACAGTTCTGGAGGGTGGAAGTCTGAGGTCAAGGTGCTAGCATGGTCAAGTTCTGCTGTGAGCTCCTTGCTGTGTCCTCACATTGGCAGAGAGACAGCAAGCTCTCTGGGGTGTCTCTCCTTCAAAGAACACTAATCCCATCATGAGGGCCCCACCCTCATGATCTCATCTACACCTGATTATCTTCCAAAGGCCCATCTCCAAATACCATCACATTGAGGATTAGGGCTTCAACATAATAAAATTTAAAATTAAGGGGGACATGCCCGGCAAGCGTGCCTCAGTGTTGAGCATCAACCTAAGACCTGAAGTCTCGGTTTGATTCCGGGTCAGGGCACATGCCTGGGTTGCAGGCTCAATCCCCGAGTGAGGTGTGCAGGAGGCAGCCAATCAATGATTCTCTCTCATCATTGATGTTTCTATCTCTCTCTCCCTCTCCCTTCCTCTCTGAAATCAATAAAAATGTATATTAAAATAAATTAAGGGGGACATAACTTAGTCCATAACACTTTGTTTTGTTTTAAATATATTTTTAATGATTTCAGAGAGGAAGGGAGAGGGAGAGAGAGAGAGAATCATAGATCAGCTGCCTCCTGCACGCCCCTTACTGGGGATCAAGCCCACAACCTGGGCATGTGCCCTGAGCGGGAATACGAACCTGGGACCCTTCAGTCTGCAGGCTGACGCTCTATCCACTGAGCCAAACCGGCTAGGGCAAGTCCATAACACTTTGGAAGAAAAAGGTACTGTTGCCCTCCAGAGCAAAGGCACACTTACTGCCTATTATAAAAGATTTCAATTCCCTGACCTCAGCATTCCTCTCCTATAATGCAACCCAGCCCACCGAGTGTGCAGGTGTCCTTCAGCCCTCTTTGAGTTGCCCCATGGGAATTGGAACTCAGGGACCCAACACAGAAATGCTGACACTCTAGCTAATGCTATTGCTATGGGCAATAAATTGTCCTTCATCTCTGACTCAAAAGTCTCGTGTTTTCTACCAGCATCCATAAAACTGTCAGGCTAACGTGTTAGCTGTCAAGTAGGGTAAAATATCAGAGCACTCACAGCCAGCTCTTAAGTGGGACCTATTGTCAACGTAGTAAAGTCCAAAGTCGGTAATTTTTATGGGTTTCTTTGAGCTACACTGATGACAATTGCCGGGAAGCAAGATTAAAAACTGCTCCGGAGAATGACAGTTTTACAGTTTCTTTTATGGATTTGTAGTTAAGGAAGATTACATGAAGGTAGGAGAAAGCAAGGTTGGGATTGAATTACAGGATAGTTAACAAGCATATGTGCTCCTGGAGAGTGGTTATGCCTCCAAGGGGGTCTTAAAAAGATGATTACTCTGGCATTTCAAAGGCGTATTAACCTAGATGCACAAGAACAATGAACAGGGTTTGCTTAAGGCAAAGATAAACGTTTTACTAAAGAAATGATATGCCTGAGGTGTGCTACCACCATGACCTACCCAGTTAGGAATTTATGATCAAATCACCCTGTGAGGTTATTTTCTATAGCGCCCCCCTTTTTTTGTCCACACTGAAATGCTCCTTTCAGAGGGAGAGCTTCCGTAGGTGCTGACAAGAACTTGGGGTGGCCATAGGCTGATGGCTGAAGAGGAATGAAACTGGAAGTTACTAAAGATGAGGAAGCTCAGAGAGTGAGAGACCCGGATGTTGACTGGGCTGTTTCCATGAACTTGGGGTCATTAGGATGACAGCAGTGGAATCCTGAGATGTCAATGGGAGTGACAGGGAGCAGGTGATTGATAGTGCTGGAGAAGTGCTAGAGATTCAGGGCAGAGCGTCAACAGAGGAGAAATACATGCCCAAGGAGATCTATGGACAGATGGTCTGAGAGAACCATTAGGCCACCCTGGCCGGGGTGGCTCAGTTGGTTGAGCATCGTCTCATGTAACAAGAGGTCACCAGTTCAATGCCCCGTCAGGGCACATGCCCAGGTTGTGGGAGGTAGTAGATCAATGTGTTTCTTTGTCCTTCTCCTTTCCTCTCTCTCTAAAAAAAAAAAAAAAATCTATAAAAACTTGTTTCTTAAGCCCATTTCTTCTAGGAATTACTTTTTCTATCTTTGTGATTTTATCAATAAATGTTCTTACATTTTGAGTCTTGGCTCTGGATTCTTTCCTAGCCAGAACCCAAGTACCGCGGTTGCTGAGCCCAAGCTTGGTCTGACCTCACTGGTCAGACACCTGGTGCATTCCCACCACCTACAACAAAAATGCGAGGCAGCGCTCTGCAAACACCACACAGCCCCTCAT
>NW_005871062.1:10904215-10905742 GCF_000147115.1 Myotis lucifugus | reverse complement strand
CGCCCCCAGGTGGGACTCACGATAAGCCCAGACGTTCAGCAACCTGGTACTTGGGTTCTGGCTAGGAAAGAATTCAGAGCCAAGACTCAAACTATAAGAGAACATCACAATAATAAAAGGCTAATATGCAAATGGTCATCACGTTGTGACTCGTAACTACTGATCAGCAGGGACCTGAGGCTGCGTGGTGCCTGGCCAGGGTGGGGGACCTCAGGCCGTGCCCCCCGCCCTGTCGCCGGAGCAGGGGACCTGAGGCTGTGCTGGGGGACCTGAGGCTGCACCCCCGTCCGGTGGGACTTGACGGGGTGGGGCCGGCCAGATCTGGGTCTCCTGCGATTTTGAATCGTGTGCGGGTGGGCGGGGACTTGATTCTGGGTCCCACGGTGCACCCCAGACTCTGACAGGAGGGAGATTTTCATATACATTTTACTAATTTTCTTTCATCTCGGACACTTCTATTATAGACAGAGGGCAAATAGCAATATTAAAGTATTTCCTCTAATTAACTCCCTTTTAATGTGCACCAATTTCGTGCACCGCGCCACTAGTTTATTGATAAAATCACAGGGAAGAAGTAATTCCTAGAAGAAATGGGCTGAGGAAACAAGTTATAGAGGCAGAGGAAGGGCCCTTGGAGCTGGGGAGTGAGGAAGGTAATGGTAACACCTGGGGAATGGAAATGGGGGAGGGGGGGAAAGGTGCTGGGCCTGCGTGCTAAATGCTGGGTCCTCCATCCTAAGGGCCTTAAGGGTGGAGAGTTTAGGGGAGGTCCCAGGGGAAGATCTCAATAGAATCGTCAGCAGTTCTCCAGGTGTTTCCTTTCAGGGTTGTGGTCTCCACTGATTGTTTGGCACTAGGGCAGGGGGTCATTATTCAATGCAGCTGGCCCTGAGGTCAGCTGTAGCTCGTTTGGTTGCTCTTCTGGGCCTGGAGCTGAAATACAACTGAAGTCTAGATATTATCTCTAGGGAGGAAAGGTCAGGGGGTCCGAATCCCTTGACCATCTCTATGCTGGGGTAGGAAAGGTCACCTGGGGACTAGGTCCCACCCTACATTTGTCCTTTGCTAGGCACCCAGGGCCTTCCGCCCCGGTGACCTTCTGTGCCTAGCCCCGTGGTCGGCAAACTGCGGCTCTCGAGCCACATGCGGCTCTTTGGCCCCTTGAGTGTGGCTCTTCCTAAGCCTTAGGAGTACCCTAATGAAGTTAATAACAATGTACCTACCTATATAGTTTAAGTTTAAAAAATTTGGCTCTCAAAAGAAATTTCAATCGTTGTACTGTTGATATTTGGCTCTGTTGACTAATGAGTTTGCCGACCACTGGCTCATCCTTGCTCTGCTCCTGTCTAACTGCCTGCCACAGATTGGCCTTTGTTAGGGACAAATACTGCCTTAGGACATGACTACCCACCATGAACCGCCTTTGTTAAAAAGTGTTCATTTCAGACCAGCCTATGTGGTTACTTTAAGTCTCCCAGTTTGTGAGGTCACGACACAGGCCTCCCCCAAGCTTGTCAGGTTTAGTTT
>NW_005871062.1:10859475-10902395 GCF_000147115.1 Myotis lucifugus | reverse complement strand
CTCCAACTTTGCAGGAGCCAAGAGACACAAGGAAAGACGGAGGGGTAGAGGTCTCCCACCCACCAGCTAGCTGTGAGCACTCTCCCTAGGCCAGTGATGGTGAACCTTTTGAGCTCGGTGTGTCAGCATTTTGAAAAACCCTAACTTAACTCTGGTGCCGTGTCACATATAGAAATTTTTTGATATTTGCAACCAGAGTAAAACAAAAATTTATGTTTTTTATATTTATTTTATATATTTAAATGCCATTTAACAAAGAAAAATCAACCAAAAAAAATGAGTTCACGTGTCACCTCTGACACACGTGTCATAGGTTCGCCATCACTGCCCTAGGGCCTGGGACAGGGAAACTCGGATGGTACTGCACAGATTTCCTGGGGCTGGGGCTGGGGCTGGGGCTGGGGCTGGGGCTGCAGAGTGCCCTGAAGATGTACTACAGTCTGAGCCCCTGGCTCCCGTCTGGCAGTGGAACCGAAAGGTCCTAAGAAGGGCGGCAAACATCAGGAAGAGCTCCATCCTAGCCAGCTGGTCCCCTGGGCACACCCCATGCCCTGGAAGCAGAGGGAAAGGTCAGAGGGTGGCAGCTGTCCCTGTTCTACCACACCCCCTACCCAACACCCATGACACAGCGCTGTGCCCAGGACCAGCGGAGGATGGCAGACAGGCCTCACTGACCACGAAGTTTCCCCCCTTGTCTGGGAAGTGACTGGGGTTGAACTGTTGGGGGGGTCTCCCAATACTCAGGGTCATAGAGCACAGAGGCCAGGTTAGGCAAGATGATGGTGCCCTGCACAGAGGAGCTGGTGTGGCCCAGGGGGCCTCAGCTGGCCCAGCACCCAGCCCTGACACTGGGCTGCAGTGAGTGTGGCGAGCACCCCATGTGCTGGTGAGAGTCGCCCAGGGGCCGGGGGGCCTCATGGAGACTCCGCAGGAGGGTCCTCTCTGGGTTCCCTCCCTCCAGCCTCACGTCAGTGAAGTGGCTGAGCACCTCTACCCTAAAAGCTCCCAACCCAGGCCAGACATGGCCACTGCATTCCTATTTGGGATGCATGGAGAAGCTGTAGGCATGGCTGGAGGGGACCAAGTTCTGTGCAGGGCAACATACACTGTGTGTGTGTGTGTGTGTGTGTGTGTAAGAGAGAAGAAATGACATGGCAGACAGACTAAGAGGAAGAAAGACCGAGTAATGAGAAGGAGGGGAGACAAAAAGCTTCACTCTAGGCCTGGGGAGAGGAGGGGTAAACCCTAACCCTAGCCCTCACTGTACCTCAGAGGAGAAGTGAGTGATTGGAAAGAGAATCTGACTGATCCGATGGGAGCCGAAAGGAGCCAAAGGCTCCTTCTGTCGGTGATTTCTGCTCCTTCCCACATGGGCCCTGGGCTGACCAGGAGGCCAGGGTGGAGCCAGGATGGGGTTGGTTATGGAACCGGGACCTGGGACACTCAGGGGTTATGAGGAAAGCTCATTTAACAACCACCAGAGAATTAAATCAACCGCCCCTGTGGGGGCCAGGGGACTAGCCACAGGACTCTTGGTTTTGACAAAGGAATCTTGAAATTAAAAACAAAACTGAGCAGTGGTTAGAGCATCGGCCTACAGACTGAAGGGTCCAGGCTTGATTGCAGTCAAGGGCACGTACCTCTGTTGCAGGCACGTGCAGAAGGCAACCAATCGATGTCTCTCTCTCTCTCTCTCTCTCTCTCTCCCTCCCTCCCTTCCACTCTCTCTAAAAATCAATGGAAAAAAATATCCTTGGGTGAGGATTAGCAAAACAAAACAAAAACACACAAAAAACCCCCCAAAACTCAGCAAAGTTTGAAGCCTGCATCCCAAATAGGAGTTAGTAAGGAATGCAGAATTTGGACACTGTAAATACTTTCAGAAGGCACTTTTTTCTTTGTTTCAGTTGCATTACTGCAGTTCACGGGAAGGGCCTAGTCCTGGTCATCCAGACCTACAGGCGCCCAGACCTGGTCCCTCTGGTTTTAAGCAGAGGGCTTGGGAGGCACATGTTCTTGCTGCTGCCTCGTGAGCAAACATTTCCTAACTATAGTCCCGGGAATTTCCCCGTTTTCCCTGCCTGACTCACAACAGTTCTTAATGCTCACCTTCAGATGCAGAGGCTCTTGGCAAGATGCTCTTTTCCCTCCAAAATCATGTGTATCTTGCCCTGGGCGATGTCCCGGGCTTCTTGCAAAGTGACGGACTGATCTTAACTCCTGGAACAGGCTCAGAGCAGAGCCAGTCCAGTACACAAAAAGGCAACTTTCTCTCTCCCCCAAATTACAGAGCCACTGCCTGCGGGGTACCCTCCGGGGACTCTCCACCAGCTTCTTCCCCATAAGTGGCAATTTGAAGTTCATGATCGGGTAGAATGAGGAGAGACAGGCGTGAGACGCCACCACTGTGTCAGGAAGCATTGCTGTTGTCATCATCACTCCATGGAATATCTGTAGCATTCAATGATCTGCGGTCAAGCTTTGGTTCCACTTTCAGGAGACATCTCTCGCTCACGTTGCACAAGCTCGGTGTTGATTGCAGGCTGCTAATTGTTCCCTGGAGCCCTGGTCACAGAACAGCTCCTAGAATCAAATGAGCAGGAATGGACTCTTACTGAGGAAATTTCTAATCTCAAGTGGTAGTACACAGAGCTGAACCCTGGTTCCTTCCTTTTATTTTTTAAAAATATTCTTTTATTGATTTCAGAGAGGAAGGGAGAGGGAGAGAGAGATAGAAACTCAATGATGAGAGAGAATCACCCATCAGCTGCCTCCTGCACACCTCGCACTGGGATCGACCCCGCGACCCGGGCATGTGCCCTGACCAGGAATTGAACTTGGGACCCTTCAGTCCGAGGGCCGATGCTCCATCCACTGAGCCAAACCAGCTAGGGCCCTGGTTCCTTCCTTTTAAACTTGACCTAAATCGACACAGCTTCAGACAATCAGGACAGAGAGCATCCTGCCGGGCCAACAGCTGGAGGAGCTGATGACATGGTCCTGTCGTCACATGCTGGGACGTTCGTCAGACCTACGAACTTGCTGGCCAATTACTGCCAAGGGACAGTCCAGTATCAGGCAGTCTAGCAGATCAATGGGCAATGCAAAACATCTCCACTTTACACAGTAGTTCCTTTATTTACGTAGAGAGGTATCTTTGGAGCAACACAAATAGCAGGGAGTGTGGTGGAAAGAGCAAAAACTTTGGATTCAGAGGGACATACATTTGAAACTCAGTTAAGTCACTTACTGTGTGTTCGGGGCAGTTACTTGAGCTCTCTAAGCTGAAATTTCAAGTCTGTTAAAAAAAAAAAAGAAAAAGAGTAACAGCCCTAGCCTGTTTGGCTCAGTGGATAGAGCATCAGCCTGCAGAGTGAAGGGTCCTGTGTTCGATTCCAGTCAAGGGCGCATGCCTGGGTTTCGGCTCTATCCTCAGTAGGGGGTGTGCAGGAGGCAGCCAATCAATGATTCTCTCTCATCATTGATGTTTCTCTCTCTCCTCCCTTCCTCTCTGAAATCAATGAAAATATATTTTAAAAAAAGAATAACAATAACATCTAAAGAACAGGGCTGTTAAGAAGAAATGTGTGTGGAAGCAGGACTCTCACGCTTGATTAAATTAATAATAAATGAATAATCACAACCTGGCAGGGAGCTTGGAGTCAAAAGTGCCCTGAACCACAGTTCTAAGAGTTAAACCAACACAGTCATGATGGAGAATACTGGGCCCTCTACCGTTTTTCCCTATCATTTTTTAAATTATGGAGATCATAATTTTAGCCAGCTGCCTCATACAGTTGTACCAGGAGATACACGGTACACTCGAGTTGGGTAAACTGAGGATAGATTAGTAAAGAGATTGTTTACAAAGGTGCATGGGCAGGAGTTAGGAAAAACACAGGCATAGAGCTAGCCATGATGGGGTCCCCTTTATGCTCAAGTCTTAAAGACTCAGGAGACATTGTTTAATGGGTTTAATGTGGAAACCCCAACACCAACCTCTCCATCAACACAGTCACTGCTTTCCCATTTCTGCACCTTCGCTCATGCAGTTCCCTCCACCTGAAGTGCCTTCTCCCGGCATCTCCACTCTAGTGAGAGACTTGCTTGCTCTGCTCCCAAATATATTGAACTTGGACAAATTTCCTCATTGAGAAGTGAATAATTTCCTGATACCACATTCTGAAAGGGCTTTTTTTTAAAAAAATTGATTTGAGAGGGAGAGAGAGAGAAACATCAATTTGTTGTTCCTCTTATTTATGCATTAATTGGTTACTTGTAAGTGCCCTAACCAGGGATTGAATCCACAACTTCGGCGTAGCGGGACAACACTCTAACCAAATGAGCTACCCGGCCAGGGCCCCTGAAAAGGATTATTGTGTGGACTATTACCTAGTAGACAATGTTGTCAACAAAGATTTTCTGGAAGATGTAGCAGCAGCTTTCCTCATGCGCCTGTTTCTGAGGGTGACTGCAGTACTGGCCAAGGACAAAGTATTGAAACCAGAGTAGATGGTGGTCTTTCTGTGAGTATAACTTGGGGTGACTGGGGTGGGTGATTATGGGCATAACCTTATCATGTCTAGGAATGGGTGGGTGACATGTACCTTCCCAAACACTGTTTTTGCTTATCTAAATGTGAATGTGAGTGATTGTATCACATGGTACATGGCCCATCTTGACCAGTTGCTGGCTCCCAAAGGAAATGTACATGGAGGTTGCTTCGGGCAAAACCCTCCCATTGATTTCTTCAAGGCTTTGGCCGTGTCTCTGGGAAGCAGTTTGGTGAGTTAGTTCAGACAGTCTGTTGCCTGAGGACTCCTATGGCTGGTTTGGGGAAAGTCCAAGGCCTGGAGACCTTTATGGCAGCAGCCCCTGGGCCTACATGCTGATATTAAACCTTTATTTTTTATTATTATTTTTAATGTTTTTATTGATTTTAGAGAGAGGGAGAGAGGAAAGAAACATTGATGAGACAGAAACATCAATGGGCTGCCTCCTGCATGCCCCCTACTGGGAATCGAACCGGTGACCTCAGTGCATGGGTTGACACTCAACCAACTGAGCCACACTGGCCAGGGCTTTATATTATTTTATTAATATATTATGATTAGAAAAAGCTAGAAAGGATACACCAATATAACTTTGACTATTTTGGGGTGATGGGTACCTCAGTAGTGTATAACTACCCCCAACTGTACTGTAGTGGCTTTAAAAAACATTTTATTTTGCTCAGGGATTTGGGAAGGGCTCAGCTGGTCGTTCATCTCTGATCTATGTGACATCAGCTGGGGTGGCTGAGGCTGGAGGTTCCACTTCCAAAATGGGTACAGGCAGTTTTTGGTTTCTTCATTGCACCTTTCTGCATGCATTACTTTTATTATAAGGAAAAAGTTATTAAAAGAAATATGGCGCACAACAGTGCAGGCAATGATCAGTGTGAGTGAGACTTCAGTTAGCTCAGCCTTTCAGTGCCCCCTTGACTCATTTGCTTTCAATGCTAGGCCTTATTTCTAGGTGATCAATTAGGAAGGAGCTGTCATGTCACTAAGCAATTCCCCAAACACTGGGCATTCTCTTTTCTGGTTTTCCTGAAGTCATTCCTCATAAAGGTTTCTTTTCCTTGATGCCACTTTTTTTTGTCTCTTTGAAGTGATCAAATTCAAATGACCAACATGGAAGTCTACAACACTTACTTCTTTTAACAAATATTCTTTGAACATCCATGGATAGGCACTATTCAAGAGTTAGTTGTGTAGTGTGATACTTATTAGGCTCTTATTATATGTAAAACATAATACGTAAGCCAGAAATGATAAGGTACACAAAAATAAGATGATTTACTGCCTCCAAGAAGTTTAAATTCATGGGCAGAAATATTTTAAAAAATCAACTATAATATGCAAAGTAAAAGCAAATAAACCTTAAGTAGATGTGAAAGCGAAGGGCTGTAGGAACACAGAGAAATTTGGTTGGAAGAGAAAGGCCTTGTGGAGGGCATAGTATTTGAACTGAGTTTAAAAAGAAAAATATGCTTTTGTTTGACAAGATGACCAGGGATTCCAAGCTGAGAAAATTACAAAGATTTAAAAGTGTGATAATATTGGCCTACTTTCAGGAATACTGAGTAGAAAAGGAGGGTTGGAGCCAAATAACGCACACCCTGACTGCCAGGCTAAGGAATATGGGCCACTCTACAAGCAACTGTCTGTGCCCTGAAGATTTTTTAAACCCTTAGTCTCTTTTTTAAAAATTTGTTTGTTAAAATTGAATTTATTGGGGTGACACTGGTTCACAAAACCATACAGGTTTCAAGTGTAAAACTCAACAAAACATCATCTGCACACTGCACCGTGCGCCCATCACCCAAAGCAAAGTCTCTTTCCGACCCCACGTATCCTCACTTTGCCCACCTCCACCTACCCCCACCCCCCTTTCCTCTGGCCATCACCACACTGTTGTCTGTGGCTATGTGTTATCTATGTTTTTTGGCTAATCCCTTCACGTTCTTTCATCCAGTCCTGCGCACCCCCGCCTCCTGCCCCATACAGCTGTCAGTCTGCTCCATGTACCCATGCCTGTTTCTATTTTATTCATCAGTGTGTTTTGTTCATTAGATTCCACATAGGAGATCATAGGATACTTGTCTTTCTCTGACTGGCTTATCTCACGAAGCATAATAACCTTCAGGTCTGTTCATACTGTCGCAAAAGGCAAGCCTTTCTTCTTTTTTATGGCCAAGTAGTATTCCATTGTGTAAATGCACCACAGCCTCTTTCTACCAACGGGCACTTGGGCTATAAAGTATTTCACCAACTTGCATTTTTGGTTTCCATATTGTCAGTAGTAAATACAATGGCTCAGAGAGGGGCACCAAGGCGGGGAGACCATGAGGCTGTAATTACAGGTATATTATGAATAGAGGGAAGGAGGTGGTGATGCATAGGACCTGGGGTGACTGAATTTATTGGGAAGGGGAAGGGGAGTAAATTCATTCAAGGCTTCTAGCCTGATAGACGCCAGAGGACAATGGTACTACTAAAGAAGCACTGATTTTCAAGAAGCTGTTTGAGGCACCGGTGATGCCCAGTGGAGGCACTTAGCAGGCAGCTGGAGGCTGGTACCAAGGAGAAGCCAAGCCCACAGTGGAAGCTTTGTCACTTCACCTGTGGGAGGGAAAAGAATCCGTGCAGAGAGAAAAGGGAGTGGGCAGAGGCAGGAAAAAGCTTTCCTTTAAGAGGGCAAAGCAGGTTAAGAGAGGTGGGAGGACACCCGAGGTGAGAACAGAGCTGACAGGAGGGGGAGTGAGTCCCGGTGCAGCAGAGCTTGAACAGGACAAGGACCAGGAGGCCCTTTCGCTGCCCGTTCCCCTCTGGGAAGGTAAGTCCAGGCATCAACGGAAGTGCGTGTTCATGTCAGTGCCGTCCAACAGAACTCCCTGCAGCGATGGGCATGTTCTGCATCTGTGTCCGACACAGTAGCCAAAGGCCACGTGGCTCCTGAGCACTCGAAATGTGGGAGGAAAATTTTAACTTTAGAGTCAAGCCTCTGTGTTTCCAAGACAGCAGTTTACGAAAAGGCTGGGTTCAGGGGATGATCCCTGCTGATGGTCGGCAGAACCGGTACCAAGCAGGTTAAAAGCTTCTTGGCTGCATTCAATGCACTCTATCGAGAAACTCCGTAATGATTACCCTTTTGGATGGGTACTTAATTCTCAGTGAGGTAAGCTGAATGAATTGGCCAAAAAGGCAGTTATGTTGTTTGAATTGCTGTGAACCCTTAAACAACTGTTCATTTGAAATATATTTCACCACAACCGTCCACCTCGCCCAAGCATCACCCTGCCCACGCCCAACCCGCTCCTCGGCAGCCCGGGAGCTGTACTTGGTGACCCAGTCTTAGGGGCCAGGGCCCACCAGGGGATGTCAGGCCTGCTGGGCCCCGTGCCCCTGGCAACCAACCGGCTCTGCTCCTGGCCCTTCTCAGATGTAACTCCATCGCGGGATACTCAGAGCCCGCCTCTGGGATTCCCGTCACTCAAAGACACCCTGCTCCCTTCCCAGAGAACTAGTTTATACACCAAGAGTTTTATAAAATCCAAAATAACTTTATTCACTTTTCCAGGTTTTTGTTTCCACAAGGTGTTCAGCAAACATGCTAAGGCAACAGAATGTCTAGTTGGTCACGACATGCAACGCTGACCATTCAACTGATGACAGCAGCGACCACGCCCACCTGAGCTGCTGGCCCCACGGCACACAGGGGGTTTGCAGAAACACACCGAACCACACGGCAATCAGCAACCTGAGGTAGGTCTCTTTACAGTACAAAGACTTCCACACCAGTGCGAGACACTGAGTAGCAAGAGCTGCTTGAAGTCGCGGACTTTGGAGAGAGGAGGAGACTGTGCGACATCTGCAGTGAGAAAAGAAGACAGACCCACGAAATCCTGAACCCTGTCACTGAACTGTGGAGGCGCAGACCAGGCAAATGAAGAAGGACCCCCGGAAAAAGCAGCGGTCAGCCCCGGGGCTGGGAGCCGACGGGTGTGGGAGCCGGAGCTCTGTGCAGTGGCCAGCGTGCGGAACCTGAGGCAGTGGGACACTCTGTGAAGAGACTTGATTCTTGTTTAGAAACAACAGCAAGAAGAGGAAGGCAGGGAGGGAAAGGGGGGTCGGGGGCTTTGCCCCACTGCTCTCCTGACGGAAACAGGGAGGTTGACACCAGGACAGAAGGCAGGAGCCCTGAGAATCCACGGCGCTCTGCACGGCCTCCAGCGGGGCCTCAGCGCCGCCCCGGCCCGGAGTGGCTGTGGGGAGGCGGCAGAGGGGGCCGCTGGAGGGCCCACCATTGCCACACGTCTTCCTTTTTGGACACCCTGAAAACCTGGCGTCATGAAACAACCAGCTGGCAAAGAACAATATGCTCCCCTTTCTGTCGTCTAATAGCAAAACCAGATCTCCAGTGCAGCAAACTGTACAAAAACGATAGAAAGGAATCTGCACTGTTATTAGCACAGTGCTCATTTTAATATAAAATAAACAGCTTACATTTTCACTGTAAATATAGGCTATGTACAGGTTTATATATATATATATATAGATACAGCTACACGTAGAAAGCTTCATTATAGGCCTCTGATACATTTATAATAACGGTTCCCTGAACCTTTTAGAGTGCAATTAAAAACAAAAACTAAAGTCTGTTTACGTGAATCTGGAGTCAATACAATAATCAAAATAGGACTCTCCCTACAAGTGAAACACACAAGCCGATCCTGAACTGCTGTGCGAAAGGTAATATCGGGAAAGGCAAGGTTTCGGCTGGACAGGGCGAGCGCGGGCCCCGGGGTGGCGACGCTCCAGAGGAAAGAGACTGAGGCGGCGCGGGAGGAGTCAGCCCTTGACAGCGACCTTGTTCTCTGTAGCAGCAAACATGGCATAGAACCGGGAGCTGTCATTGGACAGAAGGACCGATGGGGTGTCGAACTCCACTACCTGCAAAGGAAGGAGACGGCGTCAGGATGTGACTCGAGGGCACACTGTTCAGGAAGGGGGGCAAGCCCAAAAGCCCCTCGAGGATGGAATCAGGGTGACAATGCGACGAGCCCTGCCGTGTCCAAATGGGCTCCTTTTCATTTTTATTTTTTAAACTAACCAGGGTACCAGGGAAAGGTTGGAGAGAAACACCTCTAGACCCCCTTCACCTCATTCATTCAGCCTTAGGTATGCAGGAATCGATCGACAAGGTATTACAGGCTGTGGGGGAACCCACTGCAACATAAGTCAAAGGGTTAGCAGGCAAATGGCATCTAGTTATGCAAGCGGATCTAAACCTATAGATGGAAAAGGAACGGCTCAGGAGACCTACTTGGCAGAAAAATAAAAGGAAGTGAGAGTCCTGGCCGGGTAGCTCAGTTGGTTAGAGCGTCATCTTGATATACCAAAGTTGTGGATTCGATCTCTCCGGTCAGGGCACATACAAGGGTCAACCAATGAATGCATAGATAAGTGGAACAAATGGATGTTTCTCGCTCCCTCTCTCTGTCTCTCTGCCCCCCTTCCTCTTCCTCTCTAAAAATCAATAAGTAATTTTTTTTTTTTTTAAAAAAAAGAAGTGAAGCCCTAGCCCAGGGGTGGGCAAACTTTTTGACTCGAGGGCCACAATGGGTTCTTAAACTGGACCGGAGGGCCGGAACAAAAGCATGGATGGAGTGTTTGTGTGAACTAATATAAATTCAAAGTAAACATCATTACATAAAAGGGTACGGTCTTTTTTTTTTTTTTTAGTTTTATTCATTTCAAACGGGCCGGATCCGGCCCGCGGGCTGTAGTTTGCCCACAGCTGCCCTAGCCAGTTTGGGTCAGTAGACAGAGCATCAACCTGCGACCGAAGGGTCCCAGGTTCAATTCCAGTCAAGGGCATAGGCTCAGGTTTCGGGCTTGATCCCCAGTAGGGGGCATGCAGGAGGCAGCCGATCAATGATTCTCTCTCATCATCGATGTTTCTATCTCTCTCTCCCTCTCCCTTCCTCTCTGAAATCAATCAATAAAAATAGAAAAAGAAAAAGTGAGTAAAGGATAGACTCAGTCAATTATCCAGTCCTATGATGGACTTCTATGCAGTCACTGGAAACCATATTGCAGTAGAAAAGTGCATGACATCCTGGCAGGACCTGCCTCCCAGGCTGTGGCTGACAGTGCCACATACTTCCCAGCCTCCCTTCTGCAGGGCAAAGGCATGGACACACCTTTGCCAGGAGATGAAAGGGGAGGTCTCCGGGGGCGCTTCTAGGAAAGGATCTGCCCAGGGGAGACAGGCCTAAGGACAAAGCATCCTTCCTCCGGACTGGCTGCAGGAGGGTAGGAGGCTGGGTGCTAGAGCAGATACTGCACTATGTGTGGACAGGGAGACACTGGCTTTCTTGAGAGACAGGCAGGCTGTAAGCAGGTAGATATGGGAAAGGAAAGAAGGGGAAAGGACGTTTTAGGTAGGTGGAACTGTATGCATAGACACAGAAGATGGAAAAGCTTAGGGGATGCAAGATTGTCTGTGACTAACAGCACTTGCAAGGAACAAGAGGGAAATGAAGAAGGCATGGCTGGGCCAGGTTGTGGGGAAGCTTCGAATAGCAGGATACAAGTTTGGCACCCCTACGTGATTGCAAAAAGCAAACGACACCTGGTGGCTGGTCTCAACACGCCTTGGGCAATTGTTATCTATGTGAATTAATTACTAACTAGACTTGCTCGCTGACCTAAGTCAGTGTGCCCCTATTTTCAAGCAACAAAATAACAGGTAGTAAAGCAAAACAAGAACCCAGGAGTGCCTCAAATTCAGTGCCTTGTTGGGAGGGGGCTGTATCTCTCTCCAAACGGACTGGCCTAGAGCTGCTATGGCTGCTTTTCTAAATGTTCAGAACCACCCTCAGAGGCCAACCAGCCCCGTCCTCCCAGACAAGGCCACATGCCTCAGTACCTGTCCCTGGGCCAGCACCATAATCCTATCAGAGCCTAGGACCGTATGCAGGCGGTGGGCAATCGTCAGCATAGTGCAGTCGGCAAACGCTTCTCGGACGGTCTCTTGGATCAGTAGGTCTGTCTCCGTGTCCATGGCAGCTGTGGCTTCATCTAGAATCAGAATCTGCCAGGGAAGAGAGGAGAAAGAGGATCCAACCAGTTCCTTAAGCATTCTGGTTAATTTAGATTTTCCTAAAAAGTATTTTAGCATTTGAATTTTATACCATACATTATTTATGATTCTCTCTCATCATTGATGTTTCTATCTCTCCCTCTCCCTTCTTCTCTGAAATCAATAAAAACATATTTAAAAAAAAAACAAACCCACCCATATACCCAAATTGTGTCAAGGTTAATCCAGAAACACCTCTGGGCATTCTCTTAAAAGTGCCACTGGGCTGGGAGCCAGGAACGCCTTCAGACCACGTGCCACAGGGAAGGGTGCTCCTCCACCTCCCTGTTCTCTCCTGCCCCTCCCCTCCCCTCCCCCAGCTCCCACCAAACCACCGCACCTTGCAGTGACGGAGCAAGGCTCTTGCTATGCATAAGAGCTGGCGTTCCCCCACTGAGAAGTTCTCCCCATTCTCTAGCACTTCAGATTCAAGTTTCAGAGGTAGCTGAGCAATCTAGGAAGAAAGAAAGTAGAAATGAGAAGGGTCCAAAAGTGAGGGGGAAAAACACCCTAGCTTTTGTCAAAAATCCAGTAGCAAAGGTAGATTATTCTGGAACAGAAGGAGGAATACTAGCTGAGAACCTGGCTCACCTAGAAAGAAGGTGCAGGTGTGATGGTCACGTGACCAGGACCCAGGTTTTCTAGGACCCCCTATTTCAAATATACTATTCTGTTAGTCTCCTACTCTCAAAATGTCCCAGAAATTCCAATATTTTCATGTCCCCAAATCCTGGCAGATAGTGGTCCTAATTTGTGAGCCACTGAAAAGTTGGTCGTGCAATAGGAAATGGGAAAATAAAACTGCTGTCTTTCTTAAGTCTAAAGCTCTAGGCCCATGGCTGTCAAACGTTTCTTTTTGTAAGCTACGCAAGCTAGTCTTCAAATGAAATTACTTGAGAAAGCTCAGTCTAAAAGAGATAAAAGCAGAGCTGATCTAGTTGAGTTTTGGCAACAAATCCTGAGTTTGACTTAAGCAAAGGCACGGACACCCTCCTCCAGGAGGGATATCCATCTGCAGACTGTGGCCCCTGGAGGGGCCTTGCCGAGCACCCCGCAGAGATCTGTGAATCCATGAGCCTACTGCGTGCTTTCTGCAGACTCGATAAATGATATCTCTCTTGTACACGGAAAGATACTTCAAAAGCCTGCTGTACTGTTATGATTAATAAAGTAGAAGTTAATGTAAAAGCATTACTGAATTCTGAGTAGTTGTCATGGACATGTCTTCAGTCAATGGGTGGGAAAAGGGTAATAGGATCATGGGCGTGGGGGTAGAGGGAGGAGGTGAAGGGCAGGAAATATCCACTTTTATGCCCTTTCTGGGATGTCTGGGAAGTCCTGCTCGAGAGTGTTCCTCCACAGATACGCTGGCGGTGGAGGACAGACCAGGCTGGACGGAGGCAGCCGGGCAGGCTGGGCAGTGCCCACAGCATCGCTCGCCCTTGGTCTTTACTTACACATTCTTTCATGTGTGTCCTCTCCAGGGCGTCCCAGATCTGGTCTTCTGTGTACTGGCTGAAGGGATCCAAGTTTGATCTAGAGAGAAACACAGAGGAACGTGTCAGGGGTCCCTCATGTACGCACCACCCTGCGCAGGCTGTGGGGTAAAAGTCTAAACAAGCAAGGGAAAAGGGCTTACACCCCCTAAGGTCACAGAGGGCTCATCCCCTAAGCAGCCAGAGGTGGACGCTGATGCCTGCCCCAGGCAGGACGATCTCTGAGAACAGAATTTCTTCTTTATAAAATGTTATTTTTACTTTTATAACAGTTACGCAGAAAAATTAAGAAATATAGACATGCAAATCACAAAACACAAGCCAATACGTGTTTTCATCATCTCTAGTCAGATGCCCAGAAACAAAAGGTGTTAGCACTTCGGCATACATGCCAGGTTTTTCCCTAGCACATACATGTTAAAATACATCTCCCTGCATGCACAGGGAGACGCTCTCTTCCTTCCTGTGCACCAGGGGGAGAGCAGGGACCTGACAGCTAGCTGACCCGGAAAACGAGCTGACCCAGCGGAAGGCGGAGGGAATGAGAGAGGAAAGGGCAACGGAAGAGGAAGGACTGCCTTTCCTCCGGTTCAGAAAACCAGCTTGAGGTCGATTCCTGTTTACTGTCCCCACAGTATCTGCCGCATGGAAATCACGGATATCAAAATAGGACTAGGCATTGCTGGGAATGTTACAGACATTCTCTGTCATGGAGGACGAGGGTAGGGCAGTGGTGGAACAGAAATTTGGTGGAAATGGGATGTTACACTGATGTGGGGAGTCTTGTCTCAATCCCAACATGAAGTTTTGTAAGTCTGGTAATCGGAAAGGATTAAGGTACAATTTGCTTTGCTCCTAAATCTTGCTTGGCATATGGGAACATCTCTGGGAGAACCTCAGCTCTGTGCCATGTCTGTGCCCATGTCTAGGGCCACTAACCCCAGGTAACCCCAGGCATGCAGGCTCACATCACAGAGGAGCGCTACTGGGGCGGAGGAGATGGCAGACGCACACCGCGTCCGTGTCCTCTGGGCCGTCGCTGGGAGGCTCTGCCCGATCCTGCTCTCTGTGCCGCGGGCCCTTTGCACAGGTGCTCTCCCTCCGCTTGTGACATGCTCACCGTTCCTCACCCTTGTACTGGAGAGACACTGGTAAAAGCAAGGACTCTGGAGCCAGACTGCCTGATTCCTATACAATGCCTGTCAATCACAACTGTGTGCGCTTGGCCAAGTCAGCCTAGCTACTCTACGTCCCAGTTCCTCAGGTGTAAGACAGGATAAAGGACCACCTCCCCAAAAGGCTGTTGTGAGGACTGCGCGTGTGAGGATTACTACGTTTCACGTGCGTAAAGCACTTGTGGGCGGGCCTGCGGAGGGCTGGCGCTGTGTATGTGACAGCTATTATGACCGTGGCTTTACTTCTGGGCTATGATTCCTTCTTGTCCTTCAGGTCTCAGCTCAGATGCTGCCTTTAGGAAGTGTCTCCTGAGCCTTCACGCCTGGGTGAGGTGTCTCCATGCTCACCCTTAGGGCACGCATCACCCTGTCCCTTTGTCTCTCTGCCCACCGCACAGGATCCCTGTCTGGATCTTGTTCACTGTTGTATCCCATGTACACCATCTATTTTTTGTATAAATAAAAAAATTTATTCCTATCATTATCTGACTCCTAATAAGAGGTATTAATATGTCACTACTTTAAAAAATATACTGTATATTTTTATTGATCTCAGAGAGGAAGGGAGAGGGAGAGATAAAAACATCACCGATGAGAATCTTTGATTGGCTGCCTCCTGCACACCCCACACTGGGGATCGAGCCCACAACCTGGACATGTGCCCTGACCAGGTATTGAACCTCCTGGTTCATAGGTTGATGCTCAACCCCCACGGAGCCAGGCTGTCACAACTTTTAAGTACTTTCAGTAATAACAGAGGCAAAGAGCAGTTCGTGGAGGGAGAGTGTGTACACACAGAGAATCCGAACAGACTGGGGTCAACCCCTGCTCTGCCTCTTACCATCTGCGTGACTTTGGACAAATTACTCCTCGGTTTTCTCTTCTGTATAACAGGGACATAGTGAAATGGCTTGGTAGGTTTAGAGTATGTGTACAGTGCCTGGAACAGCGAGGATGCTCAATAACTGGAAGCTGTTAAATTGCCAAGGTCCATGTGGACACATTAGATGCTTTGGTTCCAATATTGGTGGTTTCTAACCCATAATTCAATGCAATTTCCAAGGACACAATCATCCCAGCATCTTGAACGCCAGGATCAGAAATCGTTCTGATGAAGTCCTACCTGTAAATGGTCTGGATGGGGAAGACTGATCTCTACAGAAATGCCAGCTAGGAAGAGCCCTCTTAATTAAAGAAGGAGAGGCGGTTTGTTGTTCATCTAAAACTGTGAAATTGCCTTTTTATACAACAGTTCCACAGGGACTAAGACTGTCAAAAGGAAAAAAGAAAAACAAGAGCCACACTGGCCGGCCCCTCTAAGCGTTCTTTATATGTTTTAACTGCATGTTGGCATCTCAAGGAGATGTTCTCACCCATAATGCTGGTTAATGGTGGTGGAGATACATCTCCAAATTCAGAGTCTCAGGAGGAAGCTGAGGAAACAGCTGATCATCCTTCCCTTGCTCTGCGAAACTCATTGTATAGGCTTTCTAATTTTTTGAGAAAAGCAAAAGAGCTCCAAAAGCTGAATGTTGTTTGGGAATTAGAAGAAACCTGAGAGATTAGAGGAGGATAGAAGTTCTCGGTGTCTATCACTGATTTAAAAAGCAAAAAATTACAGCCTGGCCGGCATGGCTCAGTGTTGAGCATCGACCTATGAACCAGAAGGTCACGGTTCAATTCCCAGCCAGAGCACATGCCCTGGTTGCGGGCTCGGTCCCCAGTGTAGGGGTGCAGGAGGCGGCAGGTCAGTGATTCTCTCTCATCATTGATGTTTCTCTCTCTCTCTCCCTCTCCTTTCCTCTCTGAAATCAATAAAAATATATTTAAAAAAGAAAAAAAGAAAACCAAAATTACAGATGGCAGAAGTGAAACTTATGATTTCCTAAATTTGCTCAGCTGATGCCAGAAGCAGCACTCTGAGCTTAGTAACTAAACTCAGGGCATTAGCACACCAACTACTGAGCTTGTTCATCAAGGAGCAACAAGTCTCTGGAGCTGATAACAAATGGCCCCGACTCCTGCAAAAGCTGTGCTTCCACGATGCTCTACAAACACCAGCTGCACCACCAGCAGGTCAGTTCTTTACCACGAATTCTAGAAGCCCCCGATTCCAGACCCATGTGAAGGGCTGTCAAAATCTCAAATGAACACAGGCCTCTTGGTGCCAGCATATTCAAGGGAAGTCTAAAGTTTAACATGCCTTATGTCCTAATGCTCTTCCAAATGATGATTAAAACATTAAGAAAAGTATGGTTTTGTCCTGAGCTAAAAAGGATAAGGCCAATTTTATTCACAAAGGTGCTCCTGCAGCGTCTAAAAATAGAGAGGTCTACAGGAAGGAAGAGCAGGTTTGGCAATAACTCCCAATTTCTTAATTTTAGATCTGAGTCTTCAATAAATTCTAATTCTCTCCTGACATTGTTTATTTGACCTTGTTATCTCAGTACCCAAAGGGAATGACTGGATCAACAGGTCCAGTCTGTACTGTCCAAATTCATCAGTGTTCTAGAGAAATGCCAAAATAAACGCACCCAGGAATGTTGACCCTACATGAAAGTAGGTGAGAATTCAGTTTATCTACCAAACCTCCTGAATGAGTGAGTTCAAATGCCATTCAGACAAGTGTGAACCGTGCCCTTGGTTATTAGAAATTAGACTAGTACCATTTTTTTTTGGGGGGGGGGGGACTGCTCAAATTAAAGAGGAAATGGTAATATTACTTTCAGAGTGATTTAAAAAAAAAAAAGAAGTTCTGCCCTAGCTGGTTTGGCTCAGTGGAGAGAGTGTTGGCCTACGGACTGAAAGGTCCCTGGTTCGATTCCCAGTCAAGGGCACATGCCTGGGTTGTGGGCTCGATCCCCAGTAGAGGGCATGCAGGAGGCAGCCGATCAATGATTCTCTCTCATCATTGATGTTTCTATCTCTCTCTCCCTCTCCCTTCCTCTCTGTAACCAATAAAAATATATTATAAAAAAAATGAAGTCCTATCTGGGTTGCTTATATAGTTAAAATTGTTTTATTTAGAAAGAGAAGCAACATGAATAGGAATAGACACAAATAATGGAAACCCATTGTTTTTAGGATGCAAAGCTTAAGGCTAAGGGTAGGATAAATTAAATGGGATTCAATATACTAGTATTTCCTTCTTTCGATTTTAACAGGTCAAGAAGAATTTTATCTTTGGCATGCTGGCAGATTGCAAGAGAGAGAGGCATCATTCCAGAGCATTAAAGGTGGGAAAAATGCTGGAAAACAGAAAAACATGAGTAGTAATAATGCCTGGAATTGCGACTTAGAGTGCACCGAGGAGAGGAGTGCGTGAAGGATGGAGGGAGATGGTGGCGAGGATGGTAATGGCTCTACCGTTTATTGAATGTCCATCATTTGCTAGGCTCTGTGCTTATATAATTTGTATGAATTGATTCACTCTCGACAATAACAGATCTTAATAACATCCCCATTTCACGGATGAGGAAACAAGTTTAGGAGTGTCAACTAGCTTGTCCGAAGTGGCAGAGAAAGATCTGAACCCCAATCCCTCTGACTTCCCCACCAGCATGCTACAGGCCCCCGCGCCCTGTTGTGTTACTGAGGTGCCCTTCGCAGTGGAAAAAGCACTAGACTGGGAGGTCACTAGATCTCGGTCCCAGATGGAGGCTCTAACATGCCCACCTGGCCCTGAAATGAGGCACAAACACACGGGCGCTCCGGTCCTCACCTGACAGTGCCACTGAACAGCACTGGCTCTTGAGGGATGATGGAGAGTTTGCTTCGGAGGTCAGCAAGGCCAATGTCACTGATTCTCACTCCGTCAATCTTGATGCAGCCTCCAGACAACTCCACCAGGCGGAACAGGGCCATGCCCAGGGAGGACTTCCCTGATGAGTGAGACGTGCAGAAGAGTAGCCCATTAGCAACTTACGAAACCGGTTTATTCTCAGGGCAAAATCATCTACTTTTCCGTTTCTATGCAGTCATCATTGCAACTGAATAACTCAAGAAATTATAAAATGATAGCCAGAAACAGAAACACACACACACATACACCACCACCACCACCAAACAGAAAACCCGATGAATTTTCCTGAACTACTAAGCATATACATTTAAATCACGCAGCTCAGTCCGAGAAGGAATGGGCAGGACCAATACACTCCCATGAGAGTAAAATGGAAAAATGCCTCCTTTTCACCTTAGGAACAGGTGCACAGTGTTTACTGCTTCTCAGCAAAATGAGGAGAACAGAGGTCTCATGGCAAAGAGCAAGGGCAAACCAGAGGACAGGATGCCCTCTCTCTTTTGTCCCTTTGACATAGCTGAGAGAGAAAAGACAAGGCCTTCCATCGCTGTAGCAACAGCTGGGGGATGGAAGGAGCTGGGTAAACACACATGGGAAGGAGGCTTTGGACTGAGCCAATGAGCGGCTGGAGGTGACTCTGCCCAGACAGGGAACTGTGGCAGAAAAGCAGGTTTGGGGGCTAAAACAATGAGTTCAGTGTCACTGTGATAAGCAGAACAGCTGTTCTTACTTGAATCTTCATGTTAAGTTATATAAGTAATTCAAGAAGATCACATCAATCTCTCATAATGACTATTGTTATTTATGACACATTTCCTTTTAGTCTTTTTCTCAGAGTTAGAGCATTCTAGAGACATGATGTTGTAATGGCTTTTCCCAGTGAACATGACATAACAAGCACTCAACCATATTATTAACTTGTCAAGATCAAAATTTGGTGGCTGCAATACAGCCCATCCTGTGGATGCACTCTAACTCATCTAGCCCTCTAATGTTGGATGTGTAGTTTATTTAAAATGTATTATTATAATGTTACTAGAGGCCCGGTGCACAAATTCGTGCATGGGTGGGGTCTGGCTGGCCACCCTGATCTGGGCCAATTGGGCCAGGCCGGCCAAGGGAAGGGGCCGAGGGTGGTTGGCCAGCTGGCCCTGCCCCCTGGTCAAACTCCCGGTCAAGGGGAAATTTGCATATTAGCCTTTTATTATATAGGATGGCGTGTGTAAGTGCTCAAACTTTGCTCCTACCTCAGATGACTTCCTTGGGATAGAATCTCAGAATTGAAACGACTCTGTCAAAACATATAAACATTAAAAAGCTCTATCTAATGTCCCCTGCACCCCTGAAATAGCCTGACTCAGTGCTGTCTACCTACTTCCTTGCAGCTCAGGCCCATGGTTTAGATGGAGAACTACCGGATTTCAGCTGTTAGACCACACTTTCTCGGCTGCAAGATGCCCACCCTCTTCCTGTCTCCACGCTCTGGAAGACCTCTCACAAGAGCCTTAAGACTTCATCTACTCAGTGGTCACTGAGGGTACAGCTATCCTGCCTTGGCGAGTCTGCAGCCACATCCCTGCTGTCAATATTGTTCCCTAATGGGAACCTAGAGAAATGTCCCCTTCCTAAGGCAGGACTCCTCCATTCCATCTACCAGAAATGAGTTGGGAACCTAAGCCCAAGTAGCAAGACAGATGTTAAGGAGGCCTTTTCCTCCTAAAAGTGACTGGCTGTATTCAGGATTGGGGGAGCCTGGTGAGTGGCCCCTTACCCAGGAAGTGGGGGGGGGGGCTCTCCCTCAGTGCCAAGGGAGCAGTTTAAGATCCAAGCTTAGAAAGGAATGGGGCTCAAATAATAGGTTATTTTGTTCCATCCTAATAAGAGATGCCTCGGCTCGGAGCACCTGGACTGGGAGACTTTATAGTTCTTTGAATCTCTGACAGATTGTGCTGGTGAAAAAGGCAACAAAGTGCTCGCAACCACAGCAGGGTCAGGGTCTAGGGGCCTTGGAAGAAGCGAACTAGGATTAAAGTCTAGACTTGGTAAGTCAGGCTATTTATGATTATTTTATTTTTGTTTGTTTCTCTTCTGTCACTACTTATGGCTTACTCAAGTGTTGGTGAAATTTTCAGTCTGTCTTACTCGTGTGAAAGGGAAGTCACAGAGGGTCAGCAGTCAGAGCGCTCAGGAGAGCAGGGCACCCCCGGGGGCCCGAGGGGGAGAGCGGAGTGAGCGCCGTGGGGAGCCGCCCCCCCTGCCGAGCATGCTCTTGCCAGTGCAAAACACCTTCCTGCTTTGACATGAAGTAATTCCTTCAAACAGGGAGCAGGAAATGATTTTTTCTCTTCTTCTTGGCGGGTTCTTTAAAGTAAATTGGCCAGAAAAGATGCCAGGTGTTTTTTTGTTTTGTTTTTTAATGGTCAGGAAAAAAGCTAGAAGAATTTTGATGAAAAGGAACATGGAGCCCAGAAAGCTACTGAGAACTGCCTCAGAGAGACCCCTATACAAGGGTAAAAAGGGGAAGGGAGACAAGACACAATTCTGAAATGTTATTCAGGAAGGAAAGAAATAAATTACTGAAGTCTTGGCCCTAGACACCGAGGGTCAATGCACTTCTAAGCATGAGTGAAGTGAAGCGCCTAAAAGGACGGCCTATTTTCTAGTTATTTGCAACTGATGTCAGAACAAGAAACAAATTTCTGTCTTCAAAGGGACAGAGGGTCCTTGTTTAGAGCTGCGTTGGCCTCTGATATACAGGAGGCCACCCGGGCCATCCATCACCGAGACCGCGAACACCCTTCACAGAAGGAAGACGTCCACTGCAGGCTCTTCAGAACAGTAAGCCCTGGCAGCAGCCTCAGTGCCCACGACTGGAGCTTATTCAATCTAAACCGCGGGGACCCATGAAACAGGACTCCGTATCATGCTGCATAGACATCACACCAGGAGCAGCAACTGACATGGAAAATACTTGCTGCTTTTGAAAGCAGGCCATGAAACCGTGAGTGTAAAATGACCCCATTTTTCATAAACGTATTTGTTGACAGAAAACACCTGGAAGATATCCACTAAAATGTTAACAGCAATTATCTCCGCGCCGTGGAGGTATGGGTGCCTTTCGCCTTTGTAATTTGCCATACGTTGCACGTATTCCACAGTGAGAATGTGTACTTTTGTGACTGGAAAAAACACGAAGTGTTAGAAAAGCAGGGTTGAAAACAATCCTAGAGAAGTGGTTTCAGTGAGACCTGACACACTAATCATGCAGGTACTGGGAACCTGGTCTGAAGGGAGGAGAGTGATAATAAGCAACAAGCGTGGGCGACAAACTTAACCCCGACAGGGTCCTTACCCGACCCCGTCCGCCCCACAATGCCAATCTTCTCCTTGGGTTTGATGGTGAAGGACACTTTCTTCAGGACCAGAGGCAGGTTTTCTTGGTACCTCATCTCCGCGTTCTCAAAGGTCACCTCTCCTTCCTGGGGCCAGTCAGGCGGGGGAGCCTTGTTCTTAATCCTGGCAGGTGCTTCCAAAGAGAGAGTCTGGGGAGACAGAGGTGGCCAGGTCAGCCGGGTCCAGATTCCGGGCGCTTTGTCACAGAGAAGTTAAACCAGGACAACCACAGCCGCCGCACAGGAGCAGTGGGAGCCTGGGCCCCTTGCTGTGCAAGCTCCCTTGGCAGTAAATGCTTAGATAGGGACAGAGCACCAGGCTACTCTTTCTGCAGTGGCTACTACTACGCAGCAGCTGAGCAGGGCACTGACCTTCAAACTACCTCCTGTCTTAAGGAATTCTTCCACAAAACTGCCTTGGAGGCCAAGGGTGGGGCCATGAGCCCTTCTATTCCTCTTCAACCCTGCAGTTTTTATTGGAATTGTTTGAAAATATTACACTCAAAACAGGACTCTGCCATTTGGAAACCACTGGCTTAAACCCAAAGAAAGGTAACATTTATTGAACATGTAATCAGTCCTGGCTGGTGCAGCTCAGTGGTTGGAGCGTCGGCCCATGCACCAAAGGGTCTCAGGTTTGATTCCCGGTCAAGGGCATGTACCTGGATTGCAAGTTTGATCCCCGACCCTGGTCAGGGCGTGTGCAGGAGGCAACCAATAGGTGTGTCTCTTACATCGATGTCTCTCTCTCTCATTCTCTCTCCTTCCCTATCATCCACTACCTATACATATAAAAGACTAAGTGACTGACCGTACGTCTGCCCAACCGTCCGGTACATATGACATGCACTGGCAATTTAAAAATAAACGTTGACTTGCTCATGCACGATACATATACAGCTCTCGCTGGCGCCAATTGCTCGCGTGAGCTTTGATCTGTCATCGATCATGAATTTGATTGTTTTTGTTGACATTCTGAAGCTGAAAGAAAGTGGTGTTGTCGACAGAATATGTCTGAAGACCCAACTATTGGCACAACGTACCTCTGACACTTCTATTACAGAGAAAGGGCGAATAGCAATATTAAAATATTTATTTTAATTAATTTCCTTTCAATGTGCACGAATTCGTGCACCAGGCCACTAGTCTCCAAAATAAATGGAAAAAGTAACCATGGGTGAGGATTAACAAAAAATAATAATAATATTGAACATGTAATCAGATCCTGGCATTCTGACATATCTCAGTCAATCCAGGAGAAATAGACTCTAATCCCAATCCTGCCACTAACAGCTGTGTGACTGGACACATCACTTCTTCACTCTAGGTCTTAGTTTCTCTTTTGCAAATTGTGGGGACTGGATTAGATAATCTTGGAAATCCATTCCAGCTTTAAAATTCTGTGTTGTAATTACGGCTTGTAATTTTTGTTATCAATAGTCAAACCTTGCAATGTTTTAAAACTTTCTAGCGACTAGTCATGGGGCTTACAGCCTTAAGGGAAGTAAGGGCCAAAGACTACTGCTCTGGGGGGTGAAGACTGAAGTTGAACGCTCCAAGCTGGAAGGGTCCGTGTTGGGACAGGCATCCAGGTTGAGGACTGGCAGTGGGGAGCCAGTCCTCAGAAATATGACTGGTCTGTGCAGGATTTACGCTGTACCACTGCCAGTCCCCAACCTGGGGCTGACTACCCACCCCCAGCTCTCCAGCCAGAGACTCTCACCAACAGCGAGTAAAGCAAACACTACATATTCGTATATACAACCATGGATCATCCACAGACCAGAGCACTGGGCAAAGAGGCTAGTGGGTAAACCTAAGGAACAGCTATTAGCAGACATACCAGACTGCTTTGTGCCATTCTTTCCCAGAATCATCATTCGTAAGTCTGAGAAATATCCTATGACTAATGAGGTCCATTGTCAAAACAAGCCAGTAAAGCGTGTCTCTGCGAGAAAATGCAGTTTACATAACACACTAGTTCGCAACTGAATGGCAAGTTTTTCAACACTATGCTTTGTTTTATTTATTTATTTTTTTATTCAACACTATGCTTGTAAGTCATTATTTGGAACTTGGAATGTATTCTTCCCATGTAAACAATGATGTAAATGCTGACAAAGCCCTGGCCTGTTTGGCTCAGTGGATAGAGCACCAGCCTGTGGACTGAAGGTTCCTGGGTTCGATTCCAGTCAAGGGCCCATGCCTGGGTTGCAGGCTCGATCCCCAGTAGGGGGCATGCAGGAGGCAGCCGATCAGTGATTCTCTCTCATCACTGATGTTTCTATCTCTCTCTCCCTCCCTCTTCCTCTCTGAAATCAATAAAAATGTATTTAAAATAAAAATAAGTGCTGACAAAGTCTCTGGCAGTTCACAAGATCAGAACTCCCGAGAATTGAGTTAAATTTGAGAATCCTAACCACTCACGGCTCTGCTTCTCTCTACAGAAAATTGCTTTCAGAGCTCCAACTAGGCGCTGCCCCATGGCAAGACTGCAGGGTTCCTAAGGGAATGTGGGAAGAGCTAGGTAGTCTCAGTATTGACTACATTAACTGGGTTTTAAACAATGACTGCAATTTATTTTTTAATATATTTTTATTGATTTCAAAGAGGAAGGGAGAGATAGAAAACATCAATGATGAGAATCATTGATAGGCTGCGTCCTGCACGCCCCCTACTAGGGATCAAGCCCATAACCTCACGATGTGCCCTTGATCAGAATTGAACCCGGGACCCTTCAGTCCGCAGGCTGACGCTCTATCCACTGAGCCAAACCACCTAGGGCAGCCGTGGGCAAACTATGGCCCACGGGCCGGATCCGGCCCGTTTGAAATGAATAAAACTAAAAAAAAAAAAAAAGACCGTACCCTTTTATGTAATGATGTTTACTTTGAATTTATATTAGTTCACACAAACACTCCATCCATGCTTTTGTTCCGGCTCTCTGGTCCAGTTTAAGAACCCATTGTGGCCGAAACCGGTTTGGCTCAGTGGATAGAGCGTCGGCCTGCGGACTGAAAGGTCCCAGGTTCGATTCCGGTCAAGGGCATGTACCTGGGTTGCGGGCACATCCCCAGTAGGAGATGTGCAAGAGGCAGCTGATCGATGTTTCTAACTCTCTATCTCTCTCCCTTCCTCTCTGTAAAAAATCAATAAAATATATTTAAAAAAAAAAAAAAAAAAAAAAGAACCCATTGTGGCCCTCAAGTCAAAAAGTTTGCCCACCCCTGACCTAGGGCGATGACTGCAATTTAGAATTAGTTACGGAGCTTTTAAAACTGCAGAAGCCAGGGATGCACCCAAGACCTACTGCACCAAGATCATCTCCAGAGAGCGGCCCACGTTAGTCTTTGCCTAAAGCACCACAGGGGTCCTGATGGCCCTCCTGGTGAAGAGCAAGTGAACCAGACGAAGATGGACAAGAATACATGGTTTGCCTGGCTTGTGTGGTTCAGTGGTTGAGCGTTGATCTATGAACCAGGAGGTCACAGTTTGATTCCTGGTCAGGGCACAGGCCCGAGTTGTGGGTTCCATCCCCAGTAGGGGGCGTGCAGGAGGCAGCCAATCAATGATTCGCTCTCATTGTTAATATTTCTCTCTTTCCTTTCCTCTCTCTGAAATCAATAAAAATATTTTTTTTAAAAGAAAGAAAACAATACATAGTTTTATACGGTGCAAGAAAAATGCTACATTAGCCAGCCTAACTGAACTAACGAAGTTTGAAACATTTTGGAAATGAGCTGATGAAAGTAAGTTCTCAATCAGATGATTCACACATAGATTTAGAAACTCTTATGCTAATTCCTTCTCCACTCCACACCTGCCTGAGAGACCGGCGGTCCTCTCCTGAGGGCCGAGAAGGCCGAGAAGACATGCCGCCTCCTTGCATATCCACCGCGGCAGGAAAAGGGTAAAGGGAAAACGCCTCCATGGAGGGTGAGGGCACAGTCTGACCTTGATGTAGTGGTGGATCCTCTCCACTGAGGTGAAGCGAGCTTCGGTCTCGGTGGCCAGCCTGACGGTGAACTGGAACAGCCCCGTTAACTGATGGGGAGAAGCAGAAATGCGAGAGAGTTCATTATCGACGTCTACACTGAAAGCCTCCTTCATCGAGGGGACCACGGCTCAATCGTAAAAACTGGGCACATACAGCAGCTGGTTTTAGGAATGGAGTTATTCTCTACACATTTAAGACAATGCCCATTACACCTCACCCCCAGTCATCTGTAATTCTCTGTGAGCGCAGATGGCATCGTGGTACTGCTGGCACTAACTTTCCTGCATCCAACGGCTTGCCACCCACCTTTGCATGTCTAGTAACACGTATCTGAAGCTGCATCCTTATACCTGCACCTGCTGTGGCAGTCACAGCGAATGGAGGTACGTATCAACCTGTGCGCAGCCAGTGGGCAGGCTTCCAGGAAAGTCAACAAAGGGGAAGAAGGCTGAGCAGAAAGTGCTGGCAGGGCCCCTGTGCACTTCAGACGAAGGATTCTACTACTGCCCATCCAATGATCAGGGAAGTCTGCAGAGCATGGACAGCGTTGGGGGATCTGTACAGACATATGTACATATCTCTTCTCAGGATTCCTTGGCTACTTCTTAATTTATCTTTCCAATATGGGAAAAGGTCAAACATGTACAAGAGAGAGGTCATTATAATAAACTCCCATGTACCAAACATCTGTCTTAAAAAACTGCCAACTCACAGATAATATTGTTTCCGTTATATCACCTCATCCTTCTATATTATTTGGAGCAAATCCAAGCTATTCTATTATTTCATCCATAAATATTCCAGCTTGTATCTCTCTAAAATATAAAATCTTTAAAAGCACAATACCATTATTCAATACCATGATGACATCTAAAAAATTAATAATAATAATAATTCCTTAATATCTTCAAAAACCTAGTCAGAGCTCAAGTTCCCAATTGTTTTTTGAGCTAAAAACCATAAACCATTCCTAGAGGCCAGAAAGCTTTCCACATGTAACAGTGTTGGGGGGAAAAAGCAAGAGCCTGGGGAAAAAATGCACATAAGAAGCAAATAGAGTATTTCTTTGAAGACTATGAAAAGGCCAGAGATGATAGGATAGTGAATTCAGAAACCTACCATTAAAAAACTATTTTCAAAAGCACCTTTATGAAGAAAATAGCACCTATTTCTTGAACATATGCAACAGCCTTAAATCCCTTTATTCCTACACTAGTGGCCCGGTGCACGAAATTCGTGCACGGGGCTGGGGGTTGGGGGTGGGTGGGTGTCCCTCAGCCCGGCCTGCACCCTCTCACAATCTGGGACCGGTGGCTCCTAACCGCTCGCCTGCCAGCCTGATCACCCCTAACTGCTTCCCTGCTGGCTTGATTGTCCCTAACCACCTCTGCCTTGGCCCCACAACCGGGACCCAGGATTCCCTCCTCCAGCCGGCCGCAGGCACCCAGGACCCAGGCTGGCTTTGCCCAGGCCGGCTGCAGCTGCAGGGGATGGTGGGCAGGTGGATTCACCTGGGCTGCAGGTGCTGGTGCCCAGGACCGTGGGGCAGGTGGCTTCTCTGTCTCCCGGGCTTCAGCCAGCCGCAGGCGCTGGTGCCCAGGACCGCAGGCGGGCGGCTTCGCCCGGGGCCTGGCTTTGTCAGGAAGGATGTGTGGATGGTTGTCCGGAAGATGTCTGGTCTAATTAGCATATTACCCTTTTATTAGTATAGATACCACCTCTCCCGCCCCAGATGGTTACTGTAAAGCAGTCTGCAAGGCACTCTGGGAATCAGAGGTGAAACAGTGACTTAGGGTAGAGGCCCCTATCATGACTCTCCTAGGCCAACATAAGAAGGACTCAAAGGAGCGAAGGTGATGCCCCATCCCAGAGACTGACCTGGACAGCGTAAGAGATGGCGAGACCAGCGTAGGCCGGGGAAATACGTCCGTGCATGAGAACGACCATCAGCCCAGTGGTGGTGATCAGGGCGATGCTGATCAGGTCGAGCCGCACAGCCAGCCACCTCATTGCGCACGTGAATAGAAAGAAAGGGCTTTGGTTGTGGTCCAGCAGCTCCTGGTACCTGTGAGGAAGGCAGAACAGCTAATAGGCAAAGAAGGTACCAGGTGACCCAGGTCATGGATGATGTCAAAGCTCTGGTGAATTATGGACGGGGGCTAATACTTCAGTATTTTCTGCTTGTAATGAAGAGAATGATATGGAAACTTAAAGAGTACGAAGTACTCCAGGCTCCACAGATAGGAGGACATGGGGTTTTCTAGTTTTACCCTTTCAAAGAAACATACTGAAGATGTTAGGGGAAAATATCTACTTTAACAGCATAGGGGAAGCAGGGGGATGGAGACCAAATAAAGAGGCTGTGCTAAACGTCAGAAAAAATGTCGTAGGTTAGGTGTCATTTTCTCAAAGAAAGAAAGGTTACAAGGCAAACTGCAGAAATGGCCCAAAGCCAGGAAAAGGAAAGCCTCAGATTGAACACAGTAAAGTGGAACTTGTTGCTGACACACCATCGTTGGGCAGAATGGCACTGTTTCCCACGGCAGGGGACAAAGAGCCAGGAGCTGAACCACAGCAAAAAAATACACAGACAACATTTGCCAATGAAGGAGGGGAGACACCACTGTCACGAGGGGTCCTAGAGAGCAGATGGAACCCCATCTGAGTCCACAACCAGGATTCCAGAGCAGGAAGTCTTTCTAGCAAATGTGCTTTGCTTTAAAAAAATCACATTTCTTCCTTACAATAAGATATGTGCTCTTTAGAGAAAATTAGAAAACGCAATAAAGGGAAAAATGCAAAAGTCCATAATCTTACCAGGTAAAACCAGAGTTAATATCTGGCTGCATTTCCTTCCAGCATTTTTTCAATGCACTTACATGTACATGTATATATACACACACATGCATAAACACACTTGTACATAGTATATTTTCTACTTTTTCACTGAAAGTTAAGGTTATTTTTCTACATTGTTTACCCTACTCTTTTTACTCTAGATTTAAAAAAAAAATCAATTGCTTAATTGTTGGAATAGACAATGTATGCATAGGACAGACTATTTAAAGGGTATACAAGTTTTACCATGAAAAGTCAGTTTTCTCCTGTCCATTCTCCAGCTACTCCATTCCCCTCTTCAGTGGCTATTAGTTTCTTGTGTATCCTTTCAGAGATATTCTAAATGTTATGTATACAAACACACTTAAAAGGGAGAATAGCATACACACATCGGTACCTTGCTCTTTCACTAATATATCTTAGAAATCATTCTAATTCAGTACCTTTAGAGCTGCTTCATGTTTTTTTGTTGTTGTTGTTCATTTGTTTTTGGTTTTGTTTTATCAATTTTAGAGAGAGAGAGAAAGGAAGGGAAGGAGAGAGAGACATCATTTTGTTGTTCCACTTACTTATGGATTCATTGGTTGCTTCTTGTATATGCCCTGACTGGGGATCGAACCCACAACCTTGGCATTTTGGGATGATGCTCTAACTAACTGAGCTATGCGGCAGGGCTTGTCTCATTTTTTGAAGGGCCACACAATATTCCACTCTACGAGGATACTGTAGCTCCTTTAACCAGTCCTCTGTTGAATGGCTTTGTTAGTTCAGTGGTTCCCAGCCTTTTTTGGCCATGCCCCACCTAAGCACCTCTAAAATCCTGATGCTCCCCATATAATTCTTACTATTCAAAAAGTGAACTCCTAGTCACATGGAGGAAGCCTAAAAGGCCATTAACTTGGTCTAAACAAGTTTCCAAAGAACATGGTATCCATAAAAGAGAAAAATAAAAGAACGAAAGGACAGTTGAAGTACTGAGGAAGAAATCACTAAGAAATTGTTAAAAAAATAATAGTATGAAGTGATATGAAAAAATAGCAAATAAAGTTTCAAAACATATAGATGACTGAAATGCATTGATATGTCAATATATATTTATATACTGTATATGAGGAGGCCCCTAGAATCATAAGGAATGCAAAAAATTCACTGTTAATAACTCATTCTCGAAATCCCCCCTTAATAATCAAATTGCCCCCTGTGGGGCGTGTGCTCCATGTTGGAAATCACTGAGTTAGTTCTAACCTCTTGTTAATACAAATCTCCACAATGATTAGGTACATAAAAATCTCATATAAACAATATTCAACCAAATAAAATGTCGATCTAGTATCAATGACTGTCTTTTACAGTTCCAAAAAAACAACGAAACTCCACCCAATATGGTCATTCAGGACCAAAAGCCAACCAACTCCAAATCTGTGCTTTTGTCTTCTCGTTTGCTCAGAAGGGAGTTCCACCAGGCAAGTGAACTTTAATCAGAGACAATTAAATCACTGGTGATGAGCGTTATAATCCCCTATTGTTGACTCTGATTAAATTCAGGGATGCTGGCTATGCTCTGAGCCCTTTGGCCCCCCTCGCGCTTACCTGTGCAGAAACTCCTGCCCCTTGTTGTAGGCATGGATGGTGGCAAGGCCCTGTATGCTGGATGTGATGTGGGAGAGGAAAGGTGACTGCGTGATATTGTCCAGACGCTTCAGCTCGCGAATCAGGACCCTGGAGAGAGAACGAGTTCTGGGTCAGAGGGTGGGCAGCAGCTCCGGCTCCATCCTCTGCCCTGGAAGACACGAACCCTTCCGCTTTACCTGGACACAATGTGCAGAACTGCAAAGAGAATGACAAGGGGCGCCACTGCCACCAGGAACCATGGGAAAACCCCTGCGATCATCCCAACACAGAAGAACACCAGGATGACATTTTGGATGAACATCTCAGCCTGGAAGGGCAGGCGCACATCCACTGGGGAAACCGTAAAGAAACAAGTGTCAGGCTGTGGGGATCCGCAAACAGGAAACACGGAACCCAAAATTAAAAGAACAAAAATACATTCCCCAATATCTTTAAAAAATATTTTTTTATTGATTTCAGAGAGGAAGGGACAGGTAAAGAGAGAAACATTAACAATGAGAGACTCATTGATCGGCTGCCTCCCGCACGCCCCATACTGAGGATCGAGCCTACAACCTGGCCATGTGCCCTGACTGGGAATCCAACAGTGACCTCCTGATTCATAGCTCGACGCTCAACCACTCAGTCACACCAGCCGGGCATATGCCCTCTTTTTAGTTCACTATGTTGCCCAACCCCTTTAAACACTTCCTCCTTTTACAAAGTAATATATGCTTGTTATAAAATATTTTGAAAATATGCAAAGAAAGATTACATATAATCTTCATTCTCACCAAAAACAATGAATTTGCTGTTAACAGTTAACAAAATAGATCCAGAGGCATAGAGGCATGGAACATACTGGCGAATCTCAGAGGGAAGGTGGGGTTGGGTGGGGAGAGATGAACCGGGAACTTATACGCACAACCCATAGATATAGACAATAGTGTGGTGAAGGCTTGGGATGGGTGAGTGGGGGGTGAGGGGGTCAATGGGGGGAAAAGGGGAACATCTGTAATACGTTCAACAATAAAGACAAATTAAAAAAAAGAAAAGAAAATTTTCATGATGAAAAGTCAAACATGCCCAAAAGTCAAGAGTATAGAAACTCGAAAAGTTATCAATATTTTCTTCATCTCCTTTTTGACTATCTCCTCCCCCTACCTTTTTTTGGAGGGGAGAGGGATTAGAGTATTTTCATACAACTCTCAGATATATTGATACCACTGATTTTTTAAATTTCAGTCTTTTCTCCGTGTGTGTGTGTGTTTAACAGAAATGGGATCATGTTATGCATCAGTTCTGTGTATCAGTGATGGTCTTGAGCCCTTGCTACCTGTGGCCATGGCTTTACCCTGCTTATCAGCACCTGTAATAAACTCCTCTATGGAACAACACAGTGCAGCAAAAACATTAGCTCTGGGTCAAAAAGATCTGGGCTCAATTCCCACTTTGCTCTCTAATAGCTGTGCAATCTTGGGCAAACCTTTCTAGGCATCAGCTTTCTCATGTATTCAGTGGGTGAAACAATACCCACCTTGTAGGGCTGCCGTGAGGATCAGGACAGGGCGTGTAGAACGTTCAGCACCCAGGAAGCCCTCAATAAATGGCAGGTGGCATTACTAGTAGTCTGGGCTCTGGGCAGTATTTAAGTTCTGGTGCTGGCACAGCCCATGCAACACCCAGAAAACCTGCCAGAGGCTGCAGGTGTCCAAAAAGCAACGGACTGCCCTCCAAATAAATGTTTTGGAGTCTCAAATGACCCTCAAAGGTCCAAAGCCTTTATACTAACTCAAGCCTCTGAATTTGTTTCAGGTTTAAAATAAGATCGAATGAAAACTTAGATGAAACGTGCAAAATAGGATGGGGCTTTTGTTTAAATATAAGTTGCAACCTGAAGAAAATGCCAAAACTAAAATGTTCCTGGTACCAGCACGAGCAGCCACTGTGCTCTCAGAGTGTACGGCTGCACAGACCTGCATTATCGGGGAATGCCAACTAGAAGGCTGGAGAGCACCGAGAACCGTGGTGAGAAATACCTTCATCCATGTCTCTGGAAAACCTGTTGAGAATTCTCCCCGTGGGGGTGGTGTCAAAAAACTTCATAGGGCTTCGAAGGATCCTTCGGAAGAGCTCGTCATGGAGCCGGGAGGAGGCTCGCAGCGTGCCCTACGGAGCAGAGTGCACAGTGAGCGGGGCCCGGGGACCCGGCCCTCGGGCAGGCTCAGTCCCTCCTCCACAGGCCGTCCACTCCCAAAACGGGAGAGGGGCCCATGGCCACGGAGGGAGGAGGCGGCTAACGGGAAAAGGCTGGGGCTGATGGGATACAGGTCATTCCAGTGGAGGCCACTGTGTCTCAAAGGAGCTCCCTCCTCAGGATGAACCCGGGACAGGCCGGGCGAAGCCTGACCGGTCAGCTGGGTGAGCAGGAGCAGAGGCCACCACTGCGTACCTTGACAAAGACCACTCCTCGAACGGCTTTCAGGATCAGCATGACGACCATGGAGAGGGCATAAACGCTGGCGTAGTACTGCATGTGAGGATTGTCCTTCATGCTGCTGCTCGCGGAGGTCCTGTTCCCGTGGCTCACCGTGCTGTTCTGTTTGGAGGCAGGGCTCTGTGAGGCAAGACTCCCAGGGATGGCCAGGAACCCTGCTTAGGGCCACTCTCAGCTCAGGGGAGGGCGCGGGATAAGGACTCTGGGACCTGGTGTGGCAAACACAAGGAGGGCTTTGTCCCTCCTTCGCTCTTTTCTAACGGGCGAGGGCAGACAGCCCACAGGTGGGCTACGGTAAGCTCCACCGCGTCTTGAGTTGGTCAGGGAGCAACTGTATTGTGAGGTTACATTAGGGACCCCTTTTTCATCCTGGGTGACCCCTGTTCATTGTGTCTTTTAATCGAAAACTAGTTTCCTTAAGAATGGCCAGGGAATATGGAGAGATGGCCATGTTCTTAGACATGTAATTTTCCCATGAATGAGGAACCTTACCCCACTTCCTTCCTTGATCCAGTAACTCAACCACCAGTTGCTGAAGGCGGTACTGCCCACGTTCAACGTGAAGAGGGATATAATGAACAAGAAAGCCAAGGGGCCCCCGGCAGCCTGAATATAGACACCGTACACTGACCACGGCACGGAACCCTGCCCCTTCTCTTCCGCTTGCACCAGCTGCCCTAGGGGAGAAAAAAGAAACATGAACTCAGAAGGAAAAAGCTACTTTTCCAAAACGAAGGCACCTATATAGAAGAGCGAAATCAAAGAGCCTATAGCTTCACGGGGCTCTACTCTAGTTCAGAATTACTTCCTCTTTATCAGAAGCATTCATTCATTAAGCACCTCCTATAAACAGGCCAGGATGAGACCCTGGAATAGTCGAGACGAGTAAGACCAGGTTCCTGCCTTTGAGGGTCCTTCCACGGTCTGGTAGGACAGACAGGTAAAAAAACACATAATGCTAATAAAATGTGTTAGATGCAATGCTAGAGCTACATGCAGGGCAGCATGGGACACCCAGGAGGTATAGCTAACCGACTTGGGGAAGCTGTGCCGTGCTTAGCAGGGAGGTTTCAGGGAGGGCTTTATGTGCAGTCCATATAGCACCTTGAAGGTAAGCCAGAGTCGGCCAGTCGGGGGAACAATGGGCAGAAGAGATACGTGAGCAGCAGCACAGAGGTGTGGAAACAGCAGGACAGGAAGTCAGACAACCACGCCAGCGTGGCCTGAGCAGTGTGTGTGCCGGTGGAGTGGCAAGGGACCAGGTGGATTAGGCAGGCTGTGCTCTGTCAGAGGTACTTGAACGTTACCCTTCAGACAAGAACTTCTCGAGAATGGGCTACAGGTGTGTGGAGATTTGACTCCCAGCCCTACTGGGCTAGATGGGCCTGGGATGGCCAGCCCAGTCACCTCTGGCAGCGAGCAGCCTCTTCCATGCACCCCAGCGTCACACGCAAACAATGGCATGTTCTGTGTGTGCCGTATCAGGGAAAAAGGCTGGAAAACACTGCTGTGACAATGGGAGGAGGCCACTGAAGACTCCATGCAGGAAGGTGGTTGGTTGGCCTCCTGTTTTCAACTCTATTGCCCAGCTGTCTGCATGGAGGACGGACAGCGGTAACCTAGGTATGAGATGATAAAGGCCAGAACCGGGTCGTGGCAATAGGGATGGAGTCTCGGGAGTAAGTTCAGTAGGACGTGGTGACTGCGTAGGGGCAGACAAGATTCAAAGGTAGCACCCAGGGGTTCCCTGGCAGGGTCAGGTGACTGATGCCCCACAGGACACCTCTTCCTCTTCATCACACACTTTGAATTATGTGGAGCAAGCCACACAGGCCAGGAGCTCTTTAACAGTTGCCCGTCTCCAGGTTGGTGGCTCTGCAGAGAACAAATGTTCCCTGAGGACATTCTGGCTTTCTGAACTGCCTCTGGCAGGAACTGACACAGGTCACTGGGCTGTGTTTGTTTAGTGCGTGTGAGTAAGCTATCTTAAATCACACCTGAATTCAAAATTGTTACCTGGTTTATTAAAAGAAAGAAGAGGCAGGGAGTGGTAAACCAGGATGGTCCACTCCTAACACCGAACACCTGCTGCAGTTTTAAGACCCAGGAAGTGAAAACAGAGGCAAACCCAGGATTCAAAACCTCAGATTCAAAACCTCAGGTGAGGACATGATACAACAGAAAGAGAGCTTTAAACCAGGACTGCATTCTTTTTCTTGAGGCGGGGGGAAGAAGGGGGGAATGACTTGCAGCTTAAAATTCACCAAGGTGAAGACACCTTAAGTATTGTAAATTGCTTTTCTAACTCCCAAGATTTGTTTCAATTGATAAGATAAAGTGTTGAACGACAGGACTCTGGATAGGGAAAGTCAGTGGGAGAAACCCAGGTGTGACCTCGCCACAGTGCTGGGGCATCTCCAAGGAGCGCCCCATTCTAACAGGGAGAACGCAGGCGTCCCTGGAGCTGGACTGCCTCTGCCGTGGTGGGCACCAATTTTTAAAAAGCACAGGTGAGCCCTAACCGGTTTGGCTCAGTGGATAGAGCGTTGGCCTGCGGAAGGGTCCCAGGTTCGATTCCGGCCAAGGGCATGTACCTTGGTTGTGGGCACATCCCCAGTGGGGGATGTGCAGGAGGCAGCTGATTGATGTTTCTCTCTCATTGATGTTTCTAACTCTCTACCCTCTCCCTTCCTCTCTGTAAAAAATCAATAAAATATATTTTAAAAAAAAAAGCACAGGTGAATCACGGAAGGACGGGTATATCTTTTCCCTTTTTTCATACTCAGGATGATTCAGCTATAATTAGCTATACCTGACCCCATCCTGCACAGGAAGGGATGGGACCAAAGGCCATTCTTGTTGCCTTGGTCTGTTTAAGCAAACAGAAGGTGCCTCACAGTCTCCTGATACTACATAAGAATGCTGTTGTTCCAGGCATATCAGGCCAGATACTCTATCACCCACGGTGTTATCAAACACCCACAGTCTTATCAAACATCATGGGTTACCACATGGCATAATGATATGCTTTAATGACAAATCTCAAAAAAGGTCATTACCTTCCTCTGGCTTCACTGCTTTCTCCTTCTTTACTGATCCTGTTTTGGGACCCTTGTCTTGTGACTTCTTCTGTGAACCACTGGTTTCCTTTTTTGAATTAATCTAATATTAAAAAAAAAAGTGTCTCCATTTATGATATGGCCATTCAGACAAATGTCCATGCAACATATTACTGAACAGCAATCCTTCCAACTTCTTAAAAGGACCACCTATATTCATTTCTTGTACTTCCTCAGCTCCTTCAATCTTTGAGCTCTGGGTTCCTACACTGTTATTCCACTGACATTGCCCCTCCCAAAGTCACTGAAGACCTTTAATTCCAAACACAGTAGGCTTTATGTTCTCATCCACTCCAACTTGTCCCAAGTATTAAGGCTGGGCCATTTCCATTCCTCTCACCTCTGATCCCCACATCCCTAAATAAAACCAGAGGGCTGATCATTTCCCGCTGCGACCAGAGGAGAGCCTCTAACTCCTCAGCCTGGTTCTGTAAGACCTCCACATCCTGGCCCCAGCCTAACTGCAAGCCCCTCTCCCATTCCTGGGGCTCCCACTCTCACGCCAAACTGGGTTTCCTGCCATTCCTCGTATCACTGTGACCTCCCATTTTGTCGACATTGGTCCTTCACTTGGAATGCCCTCCTCTCGTCCCAACACAGTCACAGTTGTCCTCAGTCAAACAGATTCAAATCTTACACCCTTCCTGAGGTAACTCAGGTTTGTCTAGAATCGAGTTCAGCCCCCACACCCCCCCCCCCCCCGGCACTTTGTTAGTAGCACTCCATGACAGCACAGTGGCTGTAAATGGGACCTGGTGAAGAGCATGGTGCACTGGTCTTCCCTGAGACCACGAGTCCCGCGGGAGGGAGATGACATCTCACTCGTGGTTAGAACCCCACAGGGCCTAACACCCAGAACTTCCCATAACAGGGCACAGAGGAGCTTGGTAAACGTGCATCAAATTGAACCCAGGAGATTAGAAACCATTTAACGCTCTCCTTTCCAAGTTCCTCTTATCTCGTCACAGGACCCTAAATTCTTTATTTAGTGCAGTACATGCATAAATGCACTGTCTAAAGCAGTGGTCGCCAACCTTTCAGACCTCACGAACCGTCAGTGGTCCGCGGGACCACCGGTTGGCGACTGCTGCTCCAAAGGTTTCCTTAAACCAGCGGTCGCCAACATTTTGGACCTCACAGACCACCGGTTGGTGACCACTGGTCTAAAGAGAATACGTCCATTTTCTGACCACTTACTCGGGTAAGAACATTAAATATTATTTCATTTAACTGATGCAACAATTCTAAGAGGCAGATGCCATCTCCATTTGTAAGACGGAAAAACTGAAGCTCAGGAGAGTTAAGTGACAAACTGAAAGTGCTCCTCCGCTACCACGCACAGACTGTCCAAGTCATTATTGTTCCTTGGACAGTTCGTACTTTAGATTCTCTTCTTCTCATTTTCCTCTGAATCTACAGTGAGGAGGAAATGATCTGAAGAGTAAGTACTCTGAGAGTCACAGGGAGAGATCCTAAATCCAAATCTGCATTAGGGTGTCTCTATGAAAGTTACCGATGACACTTGGAATAATACTTGAGTTATTCCAAAAGGCCAAAAACAAATTGGTCTTGAATAGTTGTACTGCACCCGAAATCAAACAGATGAAACCCAACGACTTCCAGAAAAGATCCCAATAACTGCCTGCTTTTAGCCTCACAGACATCAAAATGATCTGGTAGCTAAGAAGTAGCCTATAGCCCAGCCTGAGTGTACTCCTAGGACCCAAGGTGCCCACAGAATAAGGACTTTGCGTGAGAGCAGGTTGGCAAGAAGGAAGAACAAGCGATTTGGCAAGCTCTAAGTAAGTACTCCCTTGGATTTGCCTAACTTGGAGCCGAGAGTAAAGCCATGGAAAGCTGCCATCTTTCTGTGTTGCCACAGGGGGCAGGCAGCATGCCAGAAAGAGCACTTTAGAGTCAAAGTGCCCTTGTTAGTATTTTTTTTTTAAAAAAAAGGCCCCAAATGGAGCCACTTTTGCTAAGCCACACCAAGACTTAGTACTAACCTAACTGCAGTTTCAGCCTCTCCCAGGAGTGCAATTTTAAATCCCCCAGTCTAGCTGTAACCGGTTTGGCTCAGTGGATAGAGCGTCAGCCTGCGGACTGAAAGGTCCCAGGTTCGATTCTGGTCAAGGGCATGTACCTTGGTTGCAGGCACATCCCCAGTAGGAGGTGTACAGGAGGCAGCTGATCGATGTTTCTCTCTCATCGATGTTTCTAATTCTCTATCTCTCTCCCTTCCTCTCTGTAAAATCAATAAAATATATATTTTTTTAAAAATCCCTCAGTCTAGAATTTCCTGATCAACACTAGTGAAGTAACCTGCCTCTTCAGGCCCCCTGTCTTCCCCTAAAGGGAAGATGACTTCGCCTGAAATAATCCACTTTTTAAATCTCTTCTTCCCACCCTCTTTCTGCCCTTCTAGTTGCTAGAAGGGACGCTGTCCGATTCACAAATCACTTGATAAAGCCAATTAGATCTTCAAATTGACACGGTTGAATTTTGTGGTTTAACATTAGCAAGCTGTTTAACTTTTCTGAGTTTCCATTTCCTCAGCTGTAAAAGTAAAGGATAATCATATTTTGTCACAGAACTCTGTTTAAATGACTAAAATAGGATGACATCTATGAAGTGCCTAATCCAGTAATTAGGACATAATAGTTGTCAGTTAATGAGTGAAAAGTCAGCAGCCAGGGTACCACGGATCATTTTCAAATGTATGCAATGATGAATTTCTCTTCCCCAGTTCCTTATTCACTTGTTTATTGAAAAAGGAGCTTCATATGAAAGTAACCCCACAGGGTGATCTAAACATTAATCCCTAACTGGACAGGTCACGGTGGGTAGAGGTGCCCCAGGCCTAGAACTTCTTTAGTAGGTTTATCTTTGCCTTAAGCAAGCCCTATTCTTGTGCATCTCGGATAATAAACCTTTGAAATGCCAGAGTAATCCCTTTTCCCAGACCCCTCTAAAGCTTCACCACCCTCCAGAGAGCACGTCCTCTTGTTAACTGTCACGTAATCTAATCCCTGCCCTGCTTTTCCCCACCTCCATGTAATCTTCCTTACGTTCCCTCCTTAATTCCAAATGTATAAAAGGATCTGCAAACTGACATTCTCCAGAGCATTTGAGATCTTGCTTCCCAGCAATGTCCTCAGTTTGGCTCAGATAAATTCATAAGAATTCTCTACAGGTTTGGGCGTATCTTACTTTGACAACACACAGAGCCCATATTGTTCTCCCTGTCATGACCTCATTAATAAGTCCTCATTGACAGAAGTGCTTGGCTCACCAGCCCCACAGTCCTGCTCTCCTGGAGTAGAACTAGTATGTGAGCCAAAGCACAGCAGTCTGGTCATCAGAAAATAGGGCTCTGCCAGTAAAACACAGGCACCGAACTCAGCTGAGACCGGTCAACCCTCAGTAAGGTCATGCCTCCCTTGCTAGAAAGGAGAGATGCATAAACGCCATATAACTCTTACCTCAACTGGGGGCGTCTCTCCCAGCAACAGGTTATTAAAAATGGTAGCGTAATCACCATTTAGATTCATCAGTTCCTCATGGGTGCCCCTTTCTGTAATACAGCCCTCTTTCATGAAGATCACTTGGTCACAATCAGCCAGGTACTAGAGACAAAGGCAGGGATGACACGGTGTTACTGATATTTGTGCAAATACTCCAATCACTCCTACCTTAGTCTAGCACTTCCCACCGAGAAGCGATTGAGCCCCACAGGGGACATCTGGCAATATCTGGAGACACTGTTGGTTGTTATAATTGGGGAGAGGGGTATTACTGGCCATCGAGTGGACAGAGGCCAGGGAGGCCTAGGACAGCCCCCCACATCAAAGAGCTATGTGGCCCAATGTGTCAACAGGGCCAAGGCTGAGAACCTCTGCTCTAGTTTATTGAATGTAGTTCCCAGTACAGTTCCTCCAGTTTTTGACGTAAATCTCCTGGTGGAGCCACAGGAGCCTTGCATTAGGCTTCACCCTGTTACTACAGTCAGAAGTACACACAATTACTGACTTTCTGTGGCAGGATGGGGTTAACCCCCAAACCTGACAACATATGCAAAATAGATGGCAACATTCTTGAGCTGCTCTCCAAAGTGGCTGCTTGTCATGGAGTGACAGAGGGAGAAGACCTTGTTTTCCCTGAACAGTTCCTGCTTAAATTAACATAAAGCTTTCCATACTAGCTCTACCTACCCTTTCCTTCACTTACTGATTTATATGTAAAAGCTAACATGCTCCAAGGATCTCTGATGCAGATAGCCAACCTGGTACAGTGGTACAACGAGCTTTATTGCTACAATGGGCCAGGCGGCTATTTGCTGAGGAAATGAACACTGATGGTTCCAGGAACTTCTAGAAGACCACAGGGTACCTAGAAGGACCAAGCCCCCTTCCTGTCTGATTTCTCAGGACACAGTGGGTGGCCTGGGGAAGGAAGAAAGCACCATACCTGTAGCTGGTGGGTAACAAACAGAACCGTCTTGGACTTGAGGTGCTTCTGGATAGCACTGTTGAAGATGTGGTTGCCCACATGGGCATCTAAGGCACTGAGGGGGTCATCGAGGATGTAGATGTCCCGGTCACTATACAAGGCTCGGGCAAGGCTGATCCTTTGGCGCTGCCCACCACTCAGGTTGGCTCCTCGCTCGCCAATCTATAGGAGCCCAGAAAGCACAGTGAAGCCGCCAGCTCAAGTCCAGAACTGGGTTTAGTGACCACCCCAGTCACCGCTCTTCTCCTCCACCCAAAGCGGCATCTTCTACTGAATTCCCCGCCTGGATGAGTGGCCACTATGATCCTCTGGGGCCCACAGGGGGGAGTCGGCCTAGATACCTCCTTCGCTCCCACAATCATCTGGTTACTAATCAATCCTCATCTGGCCTTGCCACCCGCTGGACACCCTACTCCAGCCCATTCTCTATGGGCAGAATGAGCTTTCCAAAACATAAAGCCAACCATGAACAACCTTCCTTAAACTCTTCAAAAGCCCTGAAGGACAGAATTTAAACAACCAAACTTGGCATACAAAGCAGGTTCCCAGCATCTCTCAGCGTCCATTGCCAATCTCCCAGCACACCCTGGGATAGAAGCCATTAAATTGTGGATATATTATGAACACACATGACTAGTGTCACACCTTCTCCTGTACTATTCCTGCTCAGTTCTGGCATCCTCTCCTCTGAAAATCCTCCCCCATCTCTTCCTTACTAACACTCAAAAGAAAGGGATTCTTTCTCCTCAGCTTGTTTTGAGCCTCATGTGTGGGTGTCCTATCCTCTCCACTTAAGCTTTCTGAGGGTGCAAGTTATTGTCTTATTCCTTTACATTCCCAACACCCAGAAGTGTCTGCACATGCAGCTGGCACACAACAAGCACCTGATTAAACATTACTAAATGGACAAGTGAATACATCCATTGTAAAATAGTAATGGGCCCTGTCATTTTAAAAAATCCTTTCCTTAAAAAAACATTCAGTTAATGCAAAGGTTTTCAAACTTGCGCAGGTATCAGAATTACCTGAGGACTTGTAAAAACAGGTTTTTGGGCCCCACCCCCAGAGTTTCTGATGTAGGAGGTCTGGAGTGGGGCCTAATAACTTGCATTTCTAACAAGTTCCCTGTGTCACCGAATGCTGCTGATCTGGGCACCTTGATTTGAGAGCTGGTGAACTAATTAAACCATTCATAAAACCTGAGGGATTTAACTGACGTCAGCGGAAACACAAGGGCCAGGCCCAGAGACCTCCGGGCAGGTCATGGGAGATGTCTCAGGACTCAAAAAGCCAGTTCCAAAGACACAGCTCTGGAAACTGCTCCAGGGCAGAGAACCAAAGAAAGGGATTTGTGCAGCGGTCTCTTTCTTTCTAATGGGGGAGGGCTCTCTACAGACTGCATCGGAGCAAGGAGGTTGGCAGAATGAGGTTCAGGGAAGAAGCTCAATGTGCACATGCTTGACTCATGGTTTTAAAGATGAGTAGTGCAGAGAACACAAACTCTGAACCAAAAATGGGATTTTGTTTAAAATCCACCTGACAGCCCTAACCGGTTTGGCTCAGTGGATAAAGCGTCAGCCTGCGGACTCAGGGGTCCCAGGTTCGATTCCGGTCAAGGGCATGTACCTTGGTTGCGGGCACATACCCAGTGGGGAGTGTGCAGGAGGCAGCTGATCGATGTTTCTCTCTCATCGATGTTTCTAACTCTCTATCCCTCTCCCTTCCTCTCTAAGAATCAATAAAATATATTAAAAAAATATATAAAAAATATAAAATCCACCTGACATATGAAATATTTATATGCTTAAAGCAGGTAGTGTTGATACGCCTGCCCCAAGGCATAAATGCTTTCCTAACATAAAGTACCAGTGAAAGTGGATCTCACTGTGTAGGTTTTTCTCCCACGCATTTAAGATGCACGCCTAGGAGGTGACTCCAGCAGAGCCCTGCCACTCATCTCCCAGGAGGCTCTCTGCTACATCCACGCCCCCATCGGGAGCAGAAGGCTTGTACCTCAGTCAGATCACTGTTGGGGAGAATGGCCAGGTCGGGCCGCAGGCAGCAGCTGTTCAGCACAGAGTTGTATCTGAAGAAGATAAAGAGACCTAGTGTCAGGGACACGGTTGGAGTTGAGCCTGTGGCTAGGGTGCCTTGCATCTCACACAGCCCCTAGACAGAAAGCATGACAGAAACCAAGCATTCCTTGCCTTTCTTCATCAAATTCCTTCCCAAAGAGGATGTTGTCTCTCAGCGTGGCATTGAGGATCCAGGCCTGCTGGGCCACATAAGCGAAGGTTCCACCGACTGCAATGCTGCCCTCTATAAGCGTCATCTAGGGGGACAGACACCATCCAATAGCATCACAATGCAAAGCCATCCCCCTAAAGCCAACAGAACCCCCCCCATTCCACAATGAAGTTGAAAGTTTTGGCAGTTTCCTTGGTTGCTTTTTGGACCCAAAACCAGACCCCACCTTTGTTCCACAGGGAGCTTCAGCAGCCAAAGAAAATCAAAGGTCTCCTTGCTTATGTGCAATGGGAGCCCAGACAACCCATGACTTGAATGAACCAACACTTCATTAAGCAACCTATGGGCTACTTTACATCCTTTCTTTCTAAAGCAGGGGTTCTCAACCTCGCTGCACATTAGAGTCACCTGGGAATCTTTTTAGAATCCTGGATTTCTGGGCCTCATCCTCCCAGAAATTCTGTTTTCTTTGTACTAGCGGTGGGGGCCCCCCCCCCTAACATAGAATAAAAATTTCCCGTAGAGTGGAGCCGGGAAAACGAGTTG
>NW_005871062.1:10757059-10859375 GCF_000147115.1 Myotis lucifugus | reverse complement strand
CACAAGCGGAAGGCCCTTTCAGAATCCCTGGGGAGGATGCTGTAAGGATTTACAGCCTCAATTTTAGGGCAGGCCAACTCATCTACAGAATTAATCCAGGCTATTAGCTAGATCAGCTGCTTCTGTAAAATGAGGATCAAAGGGGGGAAAATCCAGTTCGACATCAGCTGGTATTACAGAGTATCCATACAATGATGGCGAACCCTCCCCTCCAACACGAAGAAACTGCATGATGACCTGCTCACTTTGAATTGTTTTCAGTCATGGTAATTGATATTAATTGATTTCCCCATTTTACCTTGTTTCAGGGTTCCTTTTGGGACTGATTGTTGACAATTTGTCTTGCGTGAGGGATGCTATAACTTGGAACAAAGTTTCATTGACCAGTCTGTGCAGTCCTTGCACATAAAGCTTGTTCTCTCAAACACTGTAAATACAGTGTCCACATACAGGTGATCGCTAAGCTCCCTTCAGACACAATGCTGTGAAGGGGTGGGAATGTAGTGGGGGATGGGGTTGGGGCAGGGAGATGCAGATGAAGGGTTCATTTTGTTTCTACCTTTCCTGATCCTCTCCAGGAAATAAATTCAGTTTTTCTGAGGCCTTTGCTAAACAAAGTCCAGAGAAAGAAGCAAAAAATGCCAAGGACAATAACAAAATCTTACCTGGCCTAAAATGGCTGAGATGAGAGAGGTTTTTCCACTTCCCACACTGCCACAGATTCCAACCAGTTTACCCTGGAAAAACACAGAGTGAGAGGGAAGGTCATTAAAAGACTACTGACCACTCACCTCTAGGAAATTCCTATTTCTTTGAGGAAAAACACATCAACTACAGTCCATCAATATGGAAACTGCCTTCCTGATCACCAAGCAAGTCACTGAACTCTTTTCTCCCTTGTCAGCCACCTACTTCATAGGGTTTCTGTGGAGATACACTAAGATAACAGATGTGTAAGCTTTTGCAAAAATTAAAGATGCTAAGGTATCCTATATCACTTTTAAAGAGACCCAACCCCTTTCCTGTTTTGTTGGTAATCTATGTTTTTTTTTTTTTAATATATTTTTATTGATTTCAGAGAGGAAGGGAGAGGGGAGAGATAGAAACATCAATGATGAGAGGGAATCATTGATTAGCTGCCTCCTGCACACCCCCCACTGGGGATCAAGCCCATAATCCAGGCATGTGCCCTTGACTGGAATCAAACCTGGGACCCTCCAGTCCCCAGACCAGTGCTCTATCCACTGAGCCAAACCAGCTAGGGCAGCAATGTATGATTTTTTATTGTTTATTTTATTGTTGTTTTTAGGAGAACAGAACTCTTAAAAAATTATTTTATTATGATTTTTTTCTACAGACTATACATTATTTTCAATAAAAACTGTTTACTATTGCTCCCACTTTTCTACAAAACATTCCCAAGAATTGGAGGAATCTCTATACCACCAATCCCACATAAAAGGGGAACCCACTCCTGTGATTAACTGAATATCCTCAGGCAAAATAATGGGCAGTGTTAAAAGTTCTTAAAACAGAGATGATTTCACAGGGCCGTTAGTTTAGAACCTTGTACTGGATGAAGGCTCACAGAAAGGAAGGAGTGAAAAATGGTGGGGTAGAAAGACCATGGGTTCTGGAGGCAAATAGGTCTCGATCTGAATCCCAACTCCACCAGCACTTGACAATTGTTGGATCTTGGCCTTGTTGCGTAAACGAATACTGTCTCTCTCAATGGGCTTTGAGCAACTTGAGGAAAGGAATTATCCTTGTAGAACCAAGGAGTGTCCAGTACTTAATAAAAGTATGTGGGACAAAGTTTGTGTTGTTGTTTTTTTAAAAATATATTTTATTGATTTTTTACAGAGAGGAAGGGAGAGGGATAGAGAGTTAGAAACATCGATGAGAGAAACATCGATCAGCTGCCTCCTGCACACCCCCTATTGGGGATGTGCCCGGTACCAAGGTACATGCCCTTGACTGGAATCGAACCTGGGACCCTTGAGTCCGCAGGCCAATGCTCTATCCACTGAGCCAAACCGGTTAGGGCTGGGACAAAGTTTTTGATATGGTCCACGAGTTTGAAAGATTATAGCCTGGTAGTAACGAGGAGACCAAATCACAGGTTCAATCTCTGCTCAGGTCAGTTAGATTTCCACAAAGAAAACTCTGCTCTGACAATGGACTGATGACTAAAAGAGACATCAACAGTGAAGTGAGACATCAGAGGACACTAAGTTCCCTTCCCCTCCCTAAAGGGGGGGTCTGGAGAATTATGGTCTTTCTTCAAAGAGGTCTAGTTCTGTGAATGTGGGCTCTAAAGGGCAGAACGAGGATCAATAGAAAGTAGGAGAGTGAACATCCATTGACTATAAGGACTAACCCTTGAATAGAGCTGATAAGCAGTGTGATAGAGCTGCCTCAATAAACAAGATCATCGCTATTCAATAAGAAGCCTGTTAAGAGTTCACTGAAGTAAAAAAGTGACTTGAGCCAGCCAGTATGGCTCAGTGCTTGAGTGTCAACCTATAACCAGGAGGTCACAGTTCAATTCCCAATCAGGCACATGCCTGGATTGCAGGTTCGAGCCCTAGTGAGGGGGCATACAGGAAGCAGCCAAACAATGATTCTCTCTCATCATTGATATTTCTATCTCTCTCTCCCTCTCTGAAATCAATTTATATAATTACACACACACACACACACACACACACACACACACACACATTTTAGTGACTTGAATGCCCTCCAAACAACCACCAGTTGTTTCCAGTGGTCTCACCTGGGACCATCTCCCCCTCTTGGTCATAGCTTTCAAGAGCTGGGAGCTTTTCATTCTCCCTGCAGTCTAGCTCTGGGTCTGTGTGATGTGCTTCTAGTTAGTTGCTGACTTGATAAACACATTGGAACCCAGCACTCCCTACTTCCAGTGATGTAGGTAAACATTTTTTTTTATGATTTTTTTAAATTCTTTTTTAAAAAATATTATAATAAGTATTACAAAGGGTATTACATATGTGTCCTTCCCCCACCCCCCGCCCTTGACAATCCCCTGGCCTCCCTTAACCCCCAGTGTCTTATGTCCATTAGTTATGCTTATATGCATGCATACAAGTCCTTCGGTTGATCTCTTACTCCCCTCCCTTCTGCCCCCCAACCCTCTCTGGCCTTCCCACTGCAGTTTGACAATCAGTTTGAGGCAGCTCTGCCTCTGTATCTATTATTGTTCAAAAGTTTGTAATGGTCTTTATTATCCATGAATGAGTGAGATCATGTGGTATTTTTCCTTCATTGACTGGCTTATTTCACTTAGCATAATGCTCTCCAGTTCCTTCCATGCTGTTGCAAATGGTAAGAGTTCCTTCTTTTTACAGCAGCATAGTATTCCATCGTGTAGATGTACCACAGTTTTCTAATCCATTCATCTACTGATGGGCACTTAGGCTGTTTCCAGATCTTAGCTATGGTGAATTGTGCTGCTATGAACATATGGGTGCACATATCCTTTCTGATTGGTGTTTCTGGTTTCTTGGGATATATTCCTAGAAGTGGGATCACAGGGTCAAATGGGAGTTCCATTTCACATTGGAACCCAGCACTCCCTACTTCCAGTGATGTAGGTAAACATTTTTTTACCACTGCCCTCAGTCCCAGGCCCCCTAATGTTCTCCTGGGTTAACTGTTCTCCTTGCCTCCTTCCTGTTTCCCTACAAACTCTTCTGAATACAGAAGCTAGAATGTTGCTCTCATATATAAGTCAGGTCACATCATTTTTCTGCTCCAAACCCTCAATGGCTTCTCTTCCTACTCAGTAAAGCCGAAGTCGTTACAGGAGGCTCTGCACCTCGCTCCCTGTCTGCCCTGGGCATCTACTAGTCTCTCCTTTGCTCGCTCTGCTCCAGTAACAGGCCTCAGGGTCTTTGCGGTTTTGTCCTTCTGCCTGGAATGCTCTTCTCCCCCAGATATTCACATGACTCATTCCCTCACCCCCGCAGATCTTTCCTCAAATATTACTTTTTAAAGGAAGCCTTTCGCTCAGGCAACCTATTTACATTGCAACCACCTGCTCCCTGTCCCAGCACTCTCTACCACCTCTTCTCACAGCCCTTACCACCTTTGACATACAATATACGGTATTCTCCCCTCCCCATGGTTTCACTTTCTGTGGTTTCAGTTCCTTGCAGTTAACTGTGGTCCAAAAGTATGAAATGGAAAATTCCAGAAATAAACAATTCATAAGTTTTAAACAGTGTGGCGCTCTGACTAGTGTAATGAAATCTCATGCAGTCCTACTCTGTCTTGCTCTGGACAGGAGTCATCCCTTTGCTGAGATCTACTCTGTATACACTCCCTGTTCATTAGTCACTTCAATTCTTTTCATGTCTCTTTCATGTGCCGGCAACTTAGATATGTTCAAGAGCAGCTGTAAAGTAAGTGCTTCTTGTAAGTGAAAAGGCAAAAATTCTCGACTTAATAAGGAAAAATCGTATGCAGAGGTTACTAAAATCTACAGTAAGAGCAAATCTTCCATCCTTGAAACTGAATAAGGAAAAAGAAATTCATGCTAGTTTTGCTGTCCCACCTTAAACTGTAAAAGTTGTGGCCACAAGTGCATGATAAGTGCTTAGTTAAGATGGAAGAGGCATTAAAGTTGTGGATGGAAGACATGAACAGAAAACATATTCTGAATGGCAAAGTGTTGCACCAAAAAGCACTGAGGCACATGAAGCCTTCAGCAAGGGATCCCTGAAACAAGGGACACCAAGCCATTTCCTATAAGTAGGGATGGTTACATAGATTCCAGAATAGGTTTGGGGCGAAAAATAGAAAAATTACTGGAGACCCACCTAATTCACTTACCTTTTATTAGAGTACAGTGCATAACTGCTCTAGTTAGTTATTATTGTTAGTCTCTTACTGTGCCTAATTTATAAACTAAACATTACATTAGCTATGTACGTACAGGAAAAAATTACCAGGATTCAGCACTATACGTGGGTTCAGGAATTTACAGGTTCTTGGAACATATTCCCCATTGTTTGCTGTCTTTGCCAGTAGAATGTAAGCTCCAAGAGGGCAGAGGTGTCTGACTGTTTCGATTTTCCCTGCTAGACCCCAGCCCTGCAACAGTGCCGGCAGATTTGGCCATGAAAAAATGGCTGTTAAATGAGTGAATGTATACTTACATCCGGGACCCTGTGTATGAAGTAACCTCAACATGGTTCTGACTCCCAGTCATATTCCCCATGTGCTTTAAACGCCTTGAACCAGGACTGTCTGTTCCAGCCACTCTCTAAAGGAGGGCCTCTGAGAGACGCCAGTCCTGTGTGCCTGGCTGTGAGATCACACACCACAACAATCCTTTACTTGCGTTAAAAATAAACAATTAATAACCGAATTGTCAATAATAATAACAACACTGAGAATTTCTGTTATGTTCCAGGTTCTGTGTTGTGAATAGCCTATGGGTAATGAGAAGCTTACACAGCGCTATAATAACCAGAACTAATTATTACAGCTCACATACAACTACAACCACCAGAAACCTATTCAGGGCAAAATCTTGGAAAACCCACTTGAATGTTTCATTTCCTTGCTTATAAAATGAGTATCTCATGAGACTAGTTGTTATTCATATCTATTGTTAAATACCGAAATATTCCTCTTAGAGGTGGAGCTGGCTAGAATTGCTCATTGATTCAAAACCACTCCCAGCCACAAAACAGAATTTTGCTAAAAGGAACGGCAGCTGCCTGCTCGTGCCACAGTGGACACCTGGGAGGCGGACAGGGCCTGGGGAGGCCCAGCGGTTACCTCTTCGATTTCCAGGTCGATGCTGTACAGTGTCCTCTGTAGGCGGAGGCTCCCCAGGTGGGCAGGCTTGCCCTCTTCCTCCTCGGGACTGGGCCGCTCGTCGCTGTCCAGGAGGAGGTGGCCCTTCTGCTCCGCCAGCGCCGCCTGATGCTCGGTGCGCTCCAGCTGCCTCGCCTTCTCTTTCTTGGCCCTGGCAGCCCTCTTGTCTTTTTTCGTTTTGGGGGTCAGCTTGGGTGAGTTCTGGATACTGGAGTGGGAGGAGTCCCATGCCAAGGTGGCATTTTTCATCTCTATCTTGATGTGAGGACTGGCTGGGTTTTTCTTTATCATGTGAACCTCTTCCATCAGAAACAAACTCTGATAGGAGTTGTGAGAGAGGTGCAAAGATGAGACACTGGATCAAGACCAGGGAGACAAGCCTAGGGCGTACACTCACGTAGCAAAACACATCAGGCTATACAGTGGAAGAAAGCTGAAGGGCAAAAGGTAGCTCATTAGTGTAGCCCTGCCTCAGGCCCAGCGAGAGGTCACGGGGGTGTGGGGACACCCTCAGGAGGAACTGGACCTTGTCAATGGCCCAACACTCTACACTACCAATTACATGCCAAACTAGTTCTTCGCTTTCTACCAGACTATGTGACCAAAGGGCATTTAACTAGCCCATATGCCAGCCCTTGTTCTCACCCATGAGTTGCTGAGTAGCAGTGGGAAAATGCAGGCAGAAAAACCACAGGGCGTGCTGCTGCCTACACAGACCCTCATCACTGCTTCCCTTCCAGACCACCCCTGTAGAACCTCAAAGCCTGTGTGCTTCCCTCACCCACAACATGGCACATGTCTAGGGGAGAGGCTGAGCTGAGACAGTGCCGAGGCCTCGCTCGCTGAGGTCAGAAAGGAGGGCCTAAAGCATTACTGACGGTAGAGTACTCCTTCTTGCCAATAAGTCTCAGGTCTTCAGAATCCTGCCTTGGAACTTGTGGAAACTCAAACCACCAAAGGTAGGGACTTGCGTGGAAGTGAAGGTTATTTCCCTCAGAAACATCCTTGGGAAGAGAACACAACTCTTTCCCCACGCATCCCCCGAGTCCCACTGAGTTCTGTCAGGGGAAGAAACCTGGAACACTTCTGAAGTCAGACCTGAAACACTGACCAAAACAAATCTCAGCCCAGGACTTGGATGTGTCCATGACTTTGAACCCACTTCTGACAACTCTCTTCAACCAGTGGTCTTCTCTATAGAATGGTATCCCAGTTGGAGTCCCAATATGATTTTTTAAAAAAATCTTTTTTAAGTAAAAAAATGTAAAAACAACATTAGAAAGTCTTTATTTTATGTATGTATGTATGTATTTATTTATTTTTTTTAGAGAAAGGATGACTTTTTAGGGCCAGAACTCTCCACTCAGTTACTGAGAACCCCCTGCCATTAAATGCATCACACGATCCCCTTCCCAAGCTCTTTCTGTTGGATCCGAAACTTCCGAGCCTGCTCTTTTCCTCCCTTAAATTGCCACATCTCGTACATATTCCTATTCCCTAATCTTCCCAGAAGTGGCATGGATCTAAGTCTCCTAGCTGATCTTCACACGTCGTCACCCTCAGGTTTCGTCTCTGAACACAGCTGTTGGTTTCATTTGGTCACAGCCTTCCTAGAAGACTGAGCTAAGAATAAGCTGTCAAAGTCATTACCACCTTCACACAGTAAACCATATGTTCCATCATCTCTCTCCCCTGGAGAGTTCCTAAAGGACCTCTTAAACCCCAGTGGGTTTAATGCTGCTAGTTTGCACTGCTCCTTCCCCACGATTCCTTCCCACAGGCTCCCTGCCGCCCCGCACTCCTCCCAGAAGGATTTCAACTTCGGGCCACTCTGCCATGAGGTGCTGAGTCGTAACACTTAAATTTATATCTACTTGGATTTGCACTTGCCAGGACAACAGAATCTTCGAGGTACAGAAACCGTGAACCTCAACTTTACCACAGGACACTGACCATCAAAATACTACTCTTATTGACCAGAAGAATCAAATCAGAATGTATCCGTTAAGCAGAAGAAGGGACTACTCGTAGGGTTGCCAGGTAACATACAGGATGCCTAGTTAAATTCTGATTCCAGATAAACAATGAATAATTTTTCGGTGTTAAGTATGTCTCGTGCAATTATTAAATGGATGTCCCGTGTTTTTGTTTGCTAAAGCTGGCAACCCTATACTGGTGACAATCTTATCAGGACAGTCACAAGATGGCTTCTCATTACCTTTCTACAGGTTATCAGCCTAGAAGGAGGAGAAGGGGGAGGGAGAGGGAATAGTGGAGGAGGGGAGTGGGAGAGGGAGGATGGAAAGGAGGAAACTGCAAGAGGAATAAGATAGAAAGGGACTGAAGTCTCATGGGGAATATAACAGAGCTGTGGCTGATTGTGCTTCCTTTATTAACTCTGAAGCTTCCTGGATAGAGGAAAGAGCTATGAGAAAAGCCACCTGCTAATACAAGTCCTCGCTAATAAGTGAAGAGAGCTCTCGAGAAACAAGGAGCGAACAAATCTATACCACAAACTCCTACTTCTTCATCCAAAATGCCTCCAAACCCATTCACTAACAAGGAGGTGGGACACATTGATAGTTGAATCATTTGCTTTCTTCCATGACTGAATATTGTCGTTTCAGCAAAATAAAACTCTAGTTACAATTAGACCATTTCTCTTTAGATGGCTCTGGCTCTGAGCCTTCTAGCAGCCAGGCTGGGGTGAGGGAGGGCAGGGGCTGGGGTGCATTCTTAAACAAAATTCACCTAGTTATCCATAAATGAGTAGAATATCATTTGGGAAGCTCTGATTCATTTTTCTTAAAAGGTAAACCCAGTTTGTTTTCTCCTGAACATCGAAGGTGATGATATGAACCCCTCAAATGCCTGCGCTTCACGCCTTCTAGCCACGAATGCCACTTGTTTTGCTGCAGGAATGCAAGAGCTGCTTTTGGCAGTGGCTTTGTCCGGGAATCCCCGCCCATACCGGTGCTGTTCCTTTTCCTTTTGTTAAAGTATTACCCACTTTCAAACATCTATCTCCCCCCACCCTCCCCAATATACCTCCCTCTTGCACTATTCTGGAGGCACACAAAAAATGTCAAGGCATGATCAACGAACCAGAAAAACCCTGGTACTTATGCATTTCTCAACATGATCTAGTTTTATGACTCTCATGTCACTGGAGTCCCTGCATCATGAGTGGCAACCACAGGCCAGGAACAGGAAAGTATCAAAAAGGGCTTAGCATGCACTAGCTGGTTTAGTTCAGTGAATAGAGCATCGGCCCGCAGACCGAAGGGTCCCAGGTTCAATTCTGGTTAAGGGCACATGCCTGGGTTGCTGGCTCGATCCCCAGTAGGGGGTGTGCACGAGGCAGCCGATCAATGATTCTCTCTCATCATTGATGTTTCTCTCTCTCTCTCTCCCCCTCTCCCAAATCAATAATATATATATTTTAAAAGGGCTTAGCATATTGACCAATCAAAATGAAGCACTTTGGTAGAAGTAAATGGTAGGTCAAGGTAAGAAAAAGCTGAGTCTCCTGACAGCTCTGATCCTCTAGGTTTGAATCACTGAAAGGCCCAGTAAGTTATGACATATGTCCATGTCAGGTCCAGGCAGAAGGGACTAACTCTGAAGAGAAGCACTGAAATCCTGGGAACCCAAACCTAGGTGGGCCGTCTACACAAGGTACAAATGCATTTATGTGAAAAGGTAACTAGTTCCACCCTGTAAGTCAGTCTTCTCCACTGGCTCCTTTCTCCCCCTCCCCGCCTACCCCCCCTCCCCCCAATGGCCCCTTTCTTACCAACTTGCCAAAAGGCTGAAGGTGAACAAAAGCCAAGGGCAGTGAGCCTGTGTGACCCACTGGAATAAAAGCAATTAGTTTGGCAGGGACGGCTCCTGATGTGTAGGAGGAGAGGGAGCCACTTACCTTAAACCTGTCGACAGCAACCGATGCTTCTGAGAGGGATTTTACTGAGAACGGAGTTACTTTCAAAGCAAAAGTCATGGAATTGAAGACAGTCACCACTGTGAAAGCCTGAAAAGAGCAGAAACTGAGCCTTACTAGGCTATGCCACCAAAATCACAAGACACCATCAATTTTCCTTCATGCAACCCAAATCACAAGACACCATCAATTTCCCTTCAAGTTAAGCAAGGCTGCAGCTTGACTGTCAAATGCTGGTATGAGACAGACACCTTTCTTAAAGGTAGAGTTTTTATGAGACCTTCAATTAGAATTCTCAGTAAATCTGAACCACAGAGTGATCTGTATTTTCAGAATTAAACCCAAAGTTGAGTTGACTAAACACAGCCCATCCATTCTTTGTGTATTACAGCTGAATCTTCACTCTTCCACTTCTCGGTTTAATCACACAAACGAAAAAATGCCTTCTGATTATTGGGGGAACTCCCAAATCCAGAAACAAGAGGATCAGAGCATCTCTGTGTGTGGTATTTCTAAATTTCCCCAAGCCCCGAGGGCCCACTGACCTGAGCTGCTGTGAGATCGAAGCCAAGAGTCAGGTGAACAGAGAATGTTACCACGCTGGCGATCACCATCACGATGGGAGCCACACCGACGGTGATGCTCTGAAAGTACCCGGCTTTTTCCAATATCCGCCGCTCCTCCTCTCGGATTTCTAAGAATAAAAAGGAAGCCAATCTCTAAAAAGCAAGCTAAAAAAAAAACACCCTGCAATATTGCTCCTCTGCCACCAAAAGACATGGGAGGTCTTTAGTCACACACAAGATTTAAAACAACCCGCTAACACCTGCGATGCAAAGACCAGGTCACTAGGACTATCGATTCCTATCATTAACGCCGGCACACAAGCCTGAGGTTTGAAATGGATCAAATCACAGGAATAAATCTGACAACAAACAGCACTATATATTATCACAATGATCATCTTCTGCCCAAGTCTGATTCTCCTTGCAAATTTCTTCTGTTACAAATATAAACACATTAATTGTATCTGCAATTGGCAGTTTTGTTTGCTGACCTGGCTGTTGTTTATTTCTTGTCTAGGTACTTACAGAAAAGACAGTGCAATAGTAATGGAGAATGAAAAGGAACTAAGATTTTTTTTTTTAAGGGGAGGGGAGGGGAGGGGAGTGAGGCAGGATGAAAAGGAACTAAGATTTGCTAGAGAGCCTATTGTAAGCTGACACTGGGATAGAGACTTCCACACAAAAAGCAGGATGAGTGGAATACAACTTTTGTAGGCAGAATGGTTTTCTTAAATATTTGCAAAACTTGACACCCTTACTCACAGAGCAACCCCAGAGTACTGAGACCGTGACATAGGAAGTATGATAATCAAGTGGTGAGGTATTTTTAAACACATTTTTAAACTTAGACATTCTTTTGAGATGCTATGCACTGACCTGAAAGGTATGACCACTGCTGAAGACATTGGAAACTAACTACCTTCAGCTAGCAAATTAGCCATATTGAGAACTACCATCAGCTAGCAAATTAGTCATATTAAAAAAAAAATCCAACTCATTGCTTTAACATTTATCATACACCTCGTCCAAATCTATAATGAGCAAGAATGCTCTCTTCAAGCCAACACACACAGATAAAGATACCAAAGTCAGGGGCTGAAGGGTGAGTAGAATATCAGAAAGATTATAAAACGATAGACCTGAGAGTCAGAGGGCCCATCAGCGGTCACCCTGCTAATAGCATGCTTGGCAGATGTCCACTTAGCATCCATCTGTTCCATTTTAAGGGCAACAAAGTCACTACTTAATGAAGCAGCTTAATCCAATGCTGCACACTTCCGAGTAGTCCTGCTCTGATGGCTGCTCACATAAAAAGCTTAGGATCTGGACATAAGGTTCCTGAAGGTTTAACCAACAAACCAAGCAGTGAAAATTAAACAGCCTCCTCGATCTGAACACTGTACTTCTATCCAACCTAAAACTGCATTTAACTTTTTAGCTGTAGTGTCTTCAGGTTAGCTCACTCTAAGGTTATGGTCAATTAACAGAGCTTTTATATTTAAATTAAGTTTATGTGTAACTAAATCTTCTTTTTTTAAGCTCTAAAGTGTCTTTAAATATATCCCTCTTAGATTTCACCTTTTTTAAAGGCCCATCATTCCAACTTTTGTTGAGATCTCTTTGAATGCCCAGTCTATGCTAATTATTCCTCCAAGCTTTGTGGCTTAACAGATAACACGTTTATGGCTGCAGTGAATTTATGGATCATGATAGGGCCAGGCACCGAGAACCTCGTGACTCGACATAAATTGCTTGAAAAGATAAAAATAAAACAACAGGCCAGAAACCCCATGAGTGAGTAACAGAGCTGGGTCCAGCCGTCTTGACCTCTCGCCCATCGCTTCGCCCAGCACCCCTTTCCCCGGGATCTCATGCCTAACTACCTCTGGTGCACATGCACCCACAGAGCGCAGAGGGCAGAGGCAGAGTTCTCAGCAGCCACTGGATACTGTTTTCTGTGATGTGCCCATGACCCGACCCGAAAATTACGGGCAGGATGAGAGTACAGACGGGGATCTTTGAAACTGAATGAAATACATATAACTAGCTGAATTACCTCGTGGGTGGGGGGAATCACAGGTTTTCAGGTCTCAATTTCCTCATTGGTGAGATGAAGTCATGGGTACAAGTTGCCAAGATCCCTATCAGTGTAAGTTCATAAGGTATTATAAGAACTTAAGTTACTGTGATCCTATGACTTTAAGGTTCCTAGTAGCTAAAGTGATCTGGAAGCAGAGAAGCCGGAGTCTTCCTACCACATGCACATATGAAGTCTGTAAACTCACTTTGAACACTTTGAGAAAATGCCTTGACCCAGGCATACATTTTAATAAATTTAATGTAGGTGAGGACTTCACTCATTTTCTGAACACGGTCATCTGTAGTAGTTACACATTTTCTCCTGAAATATGCAGTGATCCGAGACACAAACATCTGAAAGAAAAAAGAGATGTTATGCCAAAATCAGAGCTTATCCAATTTAAGAGCTGTCTAGTCTCTCTGGGGAATAAATCTAAGATTATTATAAATAAAATGAGGGTCATGTAGTTATACTATCTTCAGTAAAAGTGACCCTTTAAATTAGAATCAAATATTTAAGTCTTATCCCTTTGTAAGGAAGCTAAGACAAATATTTGTTCTCACAGTAATCACAGATATTGAGTGCTGCCAAACGGAAGGAGGAGGACCCTATCAGCACCAACGTGAGACGGAGTGACTCAAACACTCTTGTGTTACCTGGGGGCAGGGTTCACCTGCTGGTTTTCTGCTTCACTCAAATTCTCTCTTTAAAATCTCATTAGGAGCCACTGCTAATGAGGCTCCTATTCAAAGTCCAGATTCTGCCTGTATGGACTGAGCACTGTCTACCTCCTCTTAAACTTTTCCAACGTAGGACCAGCTTTGAGGAAATTTCCAATAAGAGATGTGAAACTTCAGTGGTGCCTACTAACAAGATGCTGCCAAAATACAGCAAGGAGGCTTACTCACCATTGCTGGATAAAAGAGGATAAAAACAGCTGATCCCAGGAAGCCTGTTGGTCCCAGAATAATTACATTATAAATCATGCCCAATATGGCGACAATGGGTCCTCCGGCCAGCAGGCTGCCCACGGCGGCGGCCTCAAACATCCTCTGCCCGTCGTTGGAGCACAGGTTGATGAGCTAGGAGACATGGAGAGCAGAGAGTGGCCCCCTTGTCTCAGGAGGAGGATACAGGACAAAGTGGGGACCTAAAGGAACGAAACAGCTCCAGCAGGGAGCTTTCTCTCTGCCCTGAAGCCAAGAACCCTTACTCACCTCCCCCACGGACTTCTCCTTAATGCTCTTTAACTTGAGGATCTTCTTAAATGCCATGGTGAGGATGGCCCCCCGCAAGCGGACGGCAGTTCGGTAATTCAATGCCCAAGTCATTGCAAGTGACCAGGAGCGCACGATTTCTGTCAGGAGGAGGCCCAGGACTAACAGCAAGCTGTACTTGAGGTTAGAATCTGTGCCCTGGGAGTACTCCAAGAGGTGTTTCACCATGAAGGCCTACAGGGAGAAACACACACCGCCGTCAGCACCTGCACAGCACCCACACACCACGCCACAGCTTTATGTTAAGTTAGAAAGAGGAGGCCGCTCCACTGTTCAGTGGCCAGCGTAGAGGCAGGGCAACACCTCCTCAGAGGCCCAAACATCACTGCCGCCTGCCTGCAGTAATTTCCTCAGGGCGTCCTGCAGGAGGGAGTTCTAATTTGAAAAGTTCTTCCTTAAGGACAGCACCACAACTGTTACTCTTTCTAATGTAACATAAACCTGTCCATGAGCTGAAATTAATTCTCAACACACAGTCATTAAAAAGTATATATTTGACCTTATTCCAGCAGCTCCACACATTGAGACATTTCTTTAAATGAAATGAAGACCTTTTTTGGGGGGGGAAATCGTTTCAAACGTGCTTATTTGATAAAAAGGAACAGTGTACCTACAGTTGGACTGGGGAAGAGTGAGAAGTGCATTTGCAAAACATTCCTGAAAATAAACATCCGCAGTTTAATAGCACAGAAGGGAGCAAACAAAGCAGACTGTTCACAAATCCAGAGACCCTCCCGCGGGCCCTCCCCGCTCCCAGCTCCCTCCCGAAAACAAAAACATGTTACCTCAGGTAGCACATGTCTAACACCACCTGCAGTGAGGAAGGCAGCCAGCCCCCAAGACCACCGAGTGCCACCTCCAGCTCTGAGGTCCTGCAACGCCGGAGCACACACTCACACAAGGCACATTCAGCAACAGGATTAAATACCAGGAAGTGGGAGGTAATGTACTTTTATTGAAAAAGGAAAAAAAAAAAAAGTACCATCTTCAAAGAGCATCTCACAGACACTGTACAACAGGAGGAGCATTGCGGTAACATACATGGGAACATACAGAGTCGAGGTATACAAGGCTAGCCATCTAACAGGTCATCTGGCCACTGGCCGCTGTTTTAGCCACACACGGTGGAAATACAGAATAGAGAACCATTATCTGCTTCCAGAGTCCGGAGTAGAACATCAAGCTGACAGCACTTAATCGACCAGTGCTCCTGACGCTGCAGGGAGTCTGCAATGGAGTAGATTCTCCAGGAATAAAGACCTTGCTGCTAAGGAAAGAGAATTAAAACAAAACAAAGCCCCGACCTCCCCAAAGAGGCAACTCCACTTAAAATCGCTGACACTATTGGTTCGCTAGGCTACGAGGAATGACTTCTGCTCAGGACAGAATACAAAATCTAGGCCTCAAGGAAAAACGGGTGGCATCCTTCGGTCTTTTCAGATCCTTGCGGCTAAAATTGATCTTGCCCAAAATGAAACAAAACAAAGCCACAGCAAAAGAAAGCCAAACCAATCCCCCACCCAGAAGGACACAAAAAAAAATTTAACAAGAAACCCATCCACCCACCTACCCCAGATCCTTCCAGCGAAGGGGGCTCTCGCTGGAAACCAGCTCTGAACGACAGACAAAAATGGAGGCCAGGCACCACTGTCATGAGAAGCTAACGCTGATCCCAGAACCCAGACTCTCTCTGGGTTAATTGGCATTTCTCATTTTTCCTGAGAGGAAAATAATACCAGATGTCCACTAGATCCTAAGAGATCCCCCACCGATCAGATTTACGTCAAGTCTCAGTAAATAACCTGATTTAATAAGTAGGAGATTTCAGATTGCAAGAACTATCGTATTCCACCCTTCCCCTCCCTCATTTTTAGGTTTAGATCCATTGTGTGGGTCACCACTGCATACAGCTGGTTTGCTGGTTTACTAGCAAGAAGATTGGCTTCTTTTCCAGTATGCAATCCAAAATGTGGAACTGAGTCGCTGAGTGGCAGGGTCAGAACCCCATTTTCCTCACGTGAAGCAACTCAGCAAGATGGCGATGCAGTAAAGCATTTTCTCATACACCTTGGCACCCGAAGGAACAGTCTCCAAAGGAAGGCGTGAAAAGACAGCAGGTTGCAGTTTGGGGTTCTTTCTTTCCCATCCCTTTAGAGTGCCATGCTCAGCACCGGTAATAGCGTTACTACCTCCCACACGGAGGAGCCAGGGAAGGTAAAAGACATAATGAATGCTTACACTATGCAAAGCTTTCAAAGGGGGAGGGGAGGAGAGGAAACAGCAGAGCAGATTAAAGCATTTCCAACAATACGGTTTTTAAAAAACAATTACATTTCAAACCATTTTGTATGGGGTAAAGAAAAAAAAAGTTTTTCATGGCAAATCCAACCAAAATTATGTTTAAAAAGAGTTACACATTTATCATGTAAATTTAAACAAACTGGGAGAAAATGTGAGACTGTCAGCATAGCTGTCTGGCTGTGGAAAACATTCCCAGTGAATAAACATTACCTTACCTGAACTCTTGGCGAGAGATTCTGCCCAGCTTGACTCTCTCATTCTGACCGCAGAATACAGCCAATCCTGAAAATTCTAAAGAACAGCTTCTGTCACTGGTTCCACTACAGAGAGACTCCCCCCAAATCCAGATTCTGACAGCACCAAGCAAGCTGCAGCTGGAGAGAGGTCGGAAGGGTGGAAAACTTACCTCTCTAGAGGCTTTTCACTGTCCTTTCCCCAAAAGGCCCTTGAGCTGAGTTAGCATTCACCAAGAGATAGTTCTGCAGGAGGTAGCCTTCTCTTGCAGATCTACAGGGAGGATGCTAATTCTTTACACACGCATCATAGGTCAGGCCTGGTCTTTTAAACTCTTAATCCAAGAAGGCCACACAAATCAGCTCTGTAAATTCAGCCAGTTGGCCCCTCATCTTAGGAGGGGACCATATCCTTATTGATTCTGGTATTCCGTTAATGTTATGGCGACCCTTGGACACACCCTGCACAGAGTGCTGGTCCACTGGCATCACTGAATCCTTGGATCATCTCGATCACAGATGTCCAGCCCTGGCTGGCCAGCAGTTTAAAAACAAAACGCAATAACGTGATTGTGTTTCACCTGCTCTGCATACGGCCAGCAAGGGTCAGTGAGGCCTGAGGGGAGATAAGAAATATGCCATATTTGGGGAAGGGGTTCTTACGTAGATTTCTGTAAGAACAGACTAAGCCAGCTTGAAAGTTATGCCATATTAGCAAATGTGCAAAAATCTAAAACAGATGTTCCTCAAAAGGATTTAAGCCTGGTTGGTACTAATCCCAACGCCAGCCTCTTTCTTCAATTTCCAATTGAAAAGAAAGTTATTAGAATTGGAGCTCCAAAAAAAAGAAGTTTGCATTGTTTACAATTTTAAATCTTTTTGTCAATGGGAGAGACTGTGGTCGGGACCATTGCTTTCTCAACTGTTCTAGGACGAATCCCATGAACTAAGACAGGCCTTACGGTGCTCTTCCCCAAGGGTAGAGAGAAGGAAAGCATGCTGCTGGTCTCCTATTTTAGGAAGACTCTCTCAGCTTTCCCTGGCACCTAGGAGAATTTACTAAAGATTAGTGTTTCAGTGAGCTGTGCTTTAAAAGAGAGATTAAGGAATACTCAGATGCTCAAGGGAGTGACTGTAGGACCCCAAAGTGAACATGCATAGGTAATTTTTTTCCCAAGTAAAAAGTGAAAATCCCAACCATCTATGGAATAATAGTTTTTGGTGAGAGGAGCCAAAGAAGTTCTTGCATTGGCCAAATGTAATCAATAAAGCCTGAAGAGCGTGCTACCCAGTTGAAAGAATTCTATGAAGGATCAGAGCAGCCACCAGCCCTGTAGTGAAACAATGACAGAAGCTCTTCTTGGGGGAAGCTGGCCCTATGAAAACGTTTGCCATTCTGGTCAATAACATAATATTCAGTTGCACAGTCCCTCTTACTTAAGACTTACACAAAAATGTGTTAGTTGGTCAATAAACGGAGAAACCCAATACCAGAAAAGTAGTGTTTTTTGCTTCAGAAACGAGGTCAAAACTTTTTTTTAAAAGGCATCATTTTTTTTAAAAAAGCAGAAAAACTGTAAATTAGCTTTACCTAATCACCATGCATCTTAGGCACATACTTACCCAACCCATGAACCTCCAGCTTACCCACACACGGAAAACGCACAGTATAGTAGCACTACTGCTCCGATGCCTCAAGGCAAATATGTAGAGAATAGATTTAATCAAAGGCTCAAGTGTAAGGCAGCACAGCAGGTGTAAGAAACAGGTGTTCAGAAGACAGGTGAACGTCACTCTTACCTACTCTGCTTCAGTATACACCAGGAAAAAACCCACAGTTGCCACCCCGACATTTGCCGCAGTTTACAATATAGACCAAACTGAGAATGGACTCCAGGTTACACTCTAAAATCCCCCACAGTCCTCTAGTTTCTTCAGGACTCATTTGCTACGGAACCATCAAACATGTGACAACTCTGCCTCCAGGTGTCTGGTGCGTCACCGGCACTAGCTCAACAGCCTATGCCACACCAGCTGCTCTCGCCCACACACGGCACTGAGAGACACACCTTCCCAAACCAAGACTGTCATTTCATGTCGACACACAGCAAAGCAGCACAGTCCTGTGCGGAGCCGGACTCATTCAGCGTCCCCTCTGCCCCAGGACAGCAAGCCAGTTCTGTTTCTTATCTGGCAACTCGGCCCCCACATCCTTCCAGCTGCTGACAAGCCACTCACTCCAAAAGCAACTGTTCCCTTTCCTTAGAACTGGAGGCATCTCTAAGGCTGCTAACTAGCCCAAAGGTGAGCACAACCCCTGCAACAGAACAAGAGTGTTAGAGCTGGCCGTGGCCGGGCCCCTGGGCACTGTCGGAAAGGATGGTTAGAACTTACTGGTCCACTGAAGCCAGCCAGCTGCGTGATCATCAGGCACACGATGGAGAGGATGAGCCTGGTGCGGCAGAAGATCCACACAACCCTTCGGAGGGAGGCAGCTTCTGGCCCAACTTCATTCAGCTCTTCTTGCCACAGTCTCTCTAGTCTTAACAAGGGCACATGTCCTCCGTTACACATCTCCCCAGGGAACATACACACCCTCGCTTCCCTCCTGCCATCACTTTTTGTCTCCAGGCTTTGACACCACTCACAGGAGTCTTCCCTTTCAAATTATGCACCTAGCCTTCACCTTCCGGAAAAAAAAAAAATACCCTTCCTGGGTGCCTATATTTTTACCCTGCACAGGGAGCCTCTCAGGATACAGAAAATACAGATGAGAACAAAAGTCTTTCCTTCCACCCAGAAAGACTATCCCTGCATAGCCTTTGTTTGTGGATAAGAACTTCCTTTCTCAGGGATCCCTAACGCTTTCTGAAGGAGCCTGTGGTAAGATGTAGAGTTGTAAACTAGATTTTAATCATGACAATCAGCTACCATAAAAATGTATTCTGTCACAAGGCAGCAACATTATCTCCCTGTAGACTCAGGAAGAGAAGCGGGGCTGAGAGAGAGAGAGAAAGCCCGTGGTTAAAACAGGATGAAAGGTCAAATAGGAGATAAAGCAGAAGAGCAAAGAGGAAGTCATCCCAGCTGCCCTCCCTCCACCCACTAGCCCCGATCTTAAAAGGACAGAGCTGAGGACTTCACACTGCTGGACCCACACCCCTAGCTCAGGCCCTACGCATCCAGTACGTGGGACACCGGGGTGGACCAGAGACGCCTACCTTCTGCAGTTCACATCGGAAGACTCGTACTTGGACAAAGACCACACGTTCTCCATGGAGAGCTCTCCCTTCTTGTGGGCCAGGCGGGCCAGGGGAGAAAGCCAGGAAAAAGTCATACAGGAGAAGAGCCCAGCATTGTCCACTGGGTGCTGGTGTCTAAGGAGAGAAAACCCAAAGCACAAAACTGTCAACACACACCGAGAGGCCAGCCGGCACTTATAATAACGCTGTTCAGTAAACAGAGCTCTGGACTAGAAACGGGGCTCCCCAAGTGGTCTAGTCTTCCCCCGCATTTTCAGCACTGCTTTTGGTGCTTCACAGAGAAGTCACCAGGAGAACGTCTTACTTGGAGGTGGTCCGAATGGGCTTCAGAGCACTTAAGCCGTGATGGTACTTCCCCTTGGGATGTTCCTCATCCAGGATTCTGAGCTGAGAACGCGTGCAGGCATCCAGGGAAAGGCCCTCGGCTCGGGCTGCGGTTTCCAGGGCATCTTGGCATTCCAACTGTGTGAGCAGGTAGGGAGAGAAGACATCACAACATCGGAACATAACAGATCAAACTGCAAGCCAGATGCATCTCAACTGAGACATTCCAAAGGTCCGTGTGTTAAACATCTTGTCTGGTATGAAGCTGTTTAGGAGCATTAAAAACCAGACACCTAAAACTTCTAAACCAGTGGTTCTCAACCTTCCTAATGCCGCGACCCTTTAATACAGTTCCTCATGTTGTGGTGACCCCCAATTTCAATGTTACAACTTGAACATAATTAAAGCATAGGGATTAATCACAAAAACAATATATAATTATATATGTGTTTTCCGATGGTCTTAGGCGACCCCTGTGAAAGGGTCGTTCAACCCCCAAAGGGGTCACGACCCACAGGTTGAGAACCGCTGTTCTAAACTAATAGACTTCATTTTATTTTTCTGAGCACTTTTAGGTTCAGAAACATTGAGCAGAAAGTACAGGGTTCCCATGTACCTTCTCATCTGCCCTCTCTCCTTCCCATCTATTTCGTGCATTAGTGTGGCTCATGTGCTACTGACGGGCCAATACTGACACAATTACTCTGAACTGAAGCCCATAGTTTACATTAGAATTCACTCGTTGTGTTGTACATTCTAAAATTTATATTTTTGTCACCAAAATGCTTTATCTTTCATTTCCCAATATGGGCTGAGAGACAATTACTTCACTAATAACTGCAAATTCTTTTGCTCGTTTTCTATGACAAAAAATTAAAGATCACCCCCAATTAGGCAGCCCCGTCACGCAGGAAGATGGACACATGCCTCCTGTCCTTCCCTCTTATCAGCAACAGGGAGAGCAGGACAGGGTTTTCGCCCTGGCTGCACAGCTAAAGAGCTCCATACCCAAATTTCTGCAGCATGAAGCCGGGGGTCTCAGGAGTTGAAATACAAAGTTATACATATTTGCTATAAAGCTTATAAATATCAATTAATCGGATGAACAGAAATGCATGAAGTTCAATGTCTGTGGCAGAAGAGGGTGGCCAAGAAGCTATCCCCATTTTCTCTAAAAGGAATGAAAGCGCATGCCTTCCTGTTGCGGAATCAGAGCATTTTTCCTCAAGAGAGGATTTTAAGTACATCATCCTTTTCTCACATCATCACAAATATTTCCCCAAATCGAGAGTTAAGGGCTGCAGTACCTAACACACTGCGCTTTACACAAAGTATTGTTACACCCCCAACTCCTTTCCACACAGAACAGATGCCAAATATTAGCTGAACTGAGAGAGCTGGATTCATGCAGAGGGATCATAGGCGTGGGCGCCTCAGTGGATTGTTCCTCAAATACAATAGCTTTAATTCACAGGCGAGGTGCTGCTGCTTAGTATCAGGAAACTACACAGTCCAGGCAAAAGGGAAGCACATTTTTTCCTTTGTCAAAGGCAAGGCAGATCAATCTCAAGAGAGTAACAACACAATGACAAATGAGTCAACACCAAGAAAAGAATTAATTACTCTACCAAGTCCTTAGGCATAAGGTGAACACTTATTTAGTGGGTATGGACTATGGAACCTAATAATGAACTAAATAAAGACATGGGGCAGGAACTTGGGGGGCACCTTTTTCCCAGATGGGGGTGCTCATAGGGATCATTGTTCCTGTGCTGGGACCTCTCCCATCCTAGGGCTGACTGGCAGCCATATCTGAGTTTCCATCAGCATGACCCACAGTTTGCTCCACCCTGGTGATTTCCCAGACCCCATCCCATCCAATTTTCAGCCTCACCCGAGCTGTTTGCAGCAGCTTTTGCATATGAATGGACATCCTGGCTCAGACTTCAGACTTTTCTAAAACCTTTCAAACAAGCAGTAGCTGGCATCAGCATGCTCCAAACCTATCAATAAGAGGCCCAAGACCTCGCACTAGCACCAGCCTGCCTTGCTTCACAGCCCCGCCTCACCTGGGCACTTCCAACCCAATACAAATAGCAGCCATCTGTTGATCTCTCTGTAGCTCCTGCTGGGTGGCCTCAGGCAGTGGCTGACTTTACACCTCCCAGGAGACTCCAGAGCCAGTGCACCCAGTGGACAGCTTCAGACCATACCAGATGACAACTGTACACATCCACAGGTGACACACTCAAGGGGGCAGACTCAGTGAGCACCAAAGCCCCACTGAAGCAAGTCCTGCTCCACAGGGGTGCCTCCTGCACAGCAGCTCTCCACTGTAGTCCCAGCTGGTCCTAACAGTTAATTGGCCTGAAGGTCAATTCCTCCCAGTGATGCCAACAGCAATCAAGGCTCAACTACAACAAGACTGTGCATACAGCCCACCTAGAGGGCCCAGCTCAGGTGACGGGGAGGCTGAGCCACTGGGCGCTACAAGACACCTACTACACAAGGCCACTCTATCAATTCCAGGAGACATAGCAGCTCTACCTAATACACTGAAACAAACACAGGGCAGCAGCCACTTAACTGGAGTTTAAAATGGTTTTCCTTTTCATCAAAATCAGTTACAAATCATCCTGTTAATGCTGATTTGTGACAAGATTTTACAATTTCATCTTTGAAAATGTCTTTTCACACAGATAAGTCCTGCCAAATACTGAAAAGCAACCCATGAGTATATGACTTTAATTGAACATATTTACCTCTTGGAAGCCATTATAGAATTCTATTAGATCTTTCTCTTGACACCTGCTTTTATCATGACACTAGTGTCCCGGTGCATGAATTCATGCACACTGAAAGTGAATTAATTAGAAGAAATATTTTGATATTGCTATTTGCCCTTTCTCTATAATAGAAGTGTCAGAGATGAAAGAAAATTAGTAAAATGTATATGAAAATAATAAATTTATTAATAAATAAACAATAACAACATGATATAACAAAGACATGATATAAAAACAACATTGATATAAAACATGATATAAAAACATTATACAAAAACAACACTGATACAAACAATGACTGATAAATTGATTAAACTTATTCTAATATCTCCTTGTATACCACATTAAGAGTAAAAACACTTTCAGAGTGCTTGACTAATTTCCCTTGTGATGAAGTATTTACAACTTTAACGTCACACGCTCTTTGAACTCGAGAGAGAAAACAACATATAACTGACCATGTCCAAAAACGGGTTCAGGTAGGAATATTCCTACTCTATCTAGAGTTTGTCCCTGTGATTTATTAATAGTCATCGCAAATGCTGGCATCACAGGAAACTGTCTTCGAATTAATTTAAATGGGAGGCGTTAGACAGGGACAAATCTCTTTTTGAATCAGAACACCACTCCTTCCACAGATCCTGTTAATACTTCAGCTTCGATTATGTTAGGTCGTAATCTTTTGATAATAAATCTAGTACCATTACAAAGACCCCATTTACTATTCAGATTTCTCAGTAGCATGATGATTGCACCCGAAGGAGTAATACTATTAAGAAATTTGAATGGAAAATTTTCCTTTTCGGCATCATCCGTTGAATCGATGGAATCATCACTCAAATATGTGTGAAAATCTCCATCGAGTATATCCAAATTTACTTCATTTAATTTTTGAACGTGCTCATTTTTTGGACAAAAATATCACACATTTAGATATATTTTTATTATCTATAGCTATACTATTTCCAAAGGCAGCTTCAATAATAGATCCGTTACAAATCATTTCACAGGGGATTTCAATAATATTCATTCCTAAATGAAAACTGCTATCAAGTTTGCCATCTCCAAGTTTTACTAAACATTTGCTATAAACAGAATCCTCTGATCTCATATTTGTTTTAAGAGACAACTTTCTGAAACATCCCCAAACACTACAGTGCTTTAAACTCGTTTGTACTATGGCTGATCACATAGCATGTGGCACATGACTGAGACATTGTCAAAAATCCCCTCCGAGAAGGAGAACTTTCCCACCAAATGCACCATTCAAATTCATAATTTCTCTTAGTATTCTATCTATGGCGTTTATAGCATGACTGGATGTCATAGTGCATTCATCAATAATGAGAAGTTGGGCCTTTTTAATGGTTTTAGCAACTTCACTCTTTATATTGAGTCTAGAAATTGAAGTTTTATTTAATGGAATTGGTAATTTATATTGGGAATGAAAGGTCCTTCCACCGAGAAGTAAATTTGCAGCAATTCCTGTAGACGCTGTGGATAAAACAGTACCACCACGACCTCTAATATAATGTATTAAAACTTTATACAGATATGTTTTTCCACTACCACCTGGAACATCCAAGAAAAAGCATTTGGGGTGTACAGTTTGATCTTTGATGGCTGAAGTTATAGTCTGAAAGGCTGCCAACTGTTCATCATTCAGAGAAATTATCAAAACCTCTGCCTGTTGTCGCTCGTACGATTCATCACATGTATTTGTATTCGTTTATATAGACAGTGGTTCTCAACCTTCCTAATGCCGCTACCCCTTAATACAGCTCCTCATGTTGTGGTGACCCTCAATCATAAAATTATTTTCGTTGCTACTTCATAACTGTAATTTTGCTACTGCTATGAATCATAATGTAAATATTTGATATGCAGGATGTATTTTCATTGTTCGCGACCCACAGGTTGAGAACCGCTGATATAGGATAGTCTGGAAGTTTGAAATGCGAACATTTCATTCCATGCAATGTGAATACCTCTTGAATTTCATTAAGGACATGCATTTCACAGTTCATACAGGCACCTTCTCTTCGGTGTAATTTCCAACAAAAATCTTCAATAAAATGAGATTTAGTCTCATCCCATAATTTGTCTGCATCAGAAGGACATCCACACACACATATATATGCAAAAAGTTGCCATAGTTGTTTGGGCATATTAAGGATGATCGCATCGTCAATCGTATCTTTCCAGACAGTGTCGTCGATTAATAATCCTCGATGTTTAGCAGCTTCATGAAATGTATCATAAATTACACCTCCTACAGTTCGCAGATCATCAGAACTTACCGCACCTTTTACATGCAGAAGCAAAAGTCTAAGGTAATATTGTTCTGGTTCTTTAAAGCTCACGGTGAACAATCTACCTAATACTTTATTCCAGTGGTTCCCAAACTTATTTGGCCTACCGCCCCCTTTCCAGAAAAAATATTACTCAGCGCCCCCTGGAAATTAATTTTTTTTTAAATTTTAATAGCAATTAAACAGAAAGATATATGTATTAATGTTTCTACCTTTTTCGTAAAATATAGTAAAGAAAGGTGTAAATTAGAAACATTGAAGTTTGAAATTATGAAACTATTTATTGAACTCAGAATAGAAAGGTAATACAAAAAAAGTTAAAACAAATGCACCTGTGGCCATCACCGCCCCCCTGGATCGCTGCAGCGCCCACCAGGGGGCGGTAGCGCCCACTTTGGGAATCACTGCTTTATTCCCACCCTTTTGGCATTTTCTCCAAGAAGAATTATTAAACACATAATGCTGTGGAATCTCCTAATAATAATAATTACGCACGTCGGAATCTTCTCTACTCAGTAAGAACCAAACCATCAAAGTCAAGTTATGCCTCTTAGCCCTATCTATAACTTCAGCAAAATCATCAGTATAAAAATACTAATTCTGATCATTTGGCAAATGAATAGCTAATCTTGTGATTGCATGAGATTGGTCATGCATTCACATTGCAAAAAGTCTCCAAACAGCCTCAGGAGCGCTCACATACCTGGAGTCAATGAAGTCCTGTACTTTGTCATGATTGATAGTATTTTTTTCAGAAATTTAAATATTTGCACAATCGTGCCCTTTATAGATGTATTTAAAGAAATATTTGACATTTGTAATTGATGCGCAGATTTCAATGTTTATATGACAGTTATATTTAAGGCACAAATATGGGTTATAAGGGACAATCCAAGTGTTATCGACAACTTTATTTCCAATAGACATGGTGCTACCAGATCTTCGTTTGTATTTGGGATACCCATCAATATTTCCAACGGTTGCATTTTGAAATTCTTTCAGATATCCCTTTGAACATTTTCCATTTTCCATACATGGACTATTTGAATTTTGTATTCCACATGGCCCATGTATCATATTTGATTTTACAATTTGAAAAAGTCGAGGACACTGGTCTACATCTGGAATTTCTGCCTTAACTATACGGTCAATGTCATCTTCCATTCATAATTTGGATTCACTATCTAATATCAATAATATGTGAGCATGAGGCAGTCCGTGTGTCTGAAATTCAATGACATGAATTTTAGCTATTACTTTGCAAATAAATCGAATTTACATATATCATTTGGTCTTCAGACATATTCTGTCACCGACGCCGGCCAGGAGGAATCGGGCTCCCTCCTCCCTCCTGTCAGGGTCCCTGGTGGGCTGATGGGAGGGGGGGTGGGGGCCGGCCGGGGAGAGGGGCCTGGCGGGGATGCAGGGGGAAGCCCGCTTTGAGGTCAGGGACACCGGCGGCTCCGAGGAGGAAGGTGGCGGGGAGGGCGCAGGGCACCCGTCATGGCCGGGGTCTGCTGGCGACTCTGCTGACCTGGGGGACTCTGCTGGCGACCTGGAGACGCACAAGAGGCCGGCACTCAAGTCCCTGCGTCCAGCGGGAAGGGCACTTGCTCCCCACAACCCCATCTTACAAATGCTGTGGTTGAACCGGAATATAAAAGTAGAAAGGCCAGTGAGGCCGAGCTGAATAAACCTCTACGGAGGCCACCGGCGGGTGATGGGGGGGGGTGGGGGTGGGGGGACGCGCGGCAGTGCCTGGTTTCCTTTCTCTGCCCGCTGGCACCCACCTTGGCTGACCTGGCGCCACCCGCTCGTAGGCCCTGCCCCCCCCACCAACCGGTCTTTCCATTCAGTGGATTTGCATATTAGGCTTTTATTATATAGGATTACATTGCAGATTAATCATTTCTAATTGAAAGTTGGGTGGAAGCTACTGAATGGCTGAATTAAATGGCATTTTTAAAATTGTGGCAAATATATATAGCATAAAATTTGCCATTTTTAAGTGTAAAATTATGTCACGAGGCAAAGGGACATCTTTCTGCCCAAATTTCTCAGGTACTTCCCCCCTAGAGACATCCAGGTGCAGATGCACATAAATCCCCTACAGATGTCATATTACTTATCTTGCTGGTGAGAGAGTGGGTGTTTAACATAAAACCGAAAACATTAGAATATCAACTAGAGATGGAAACAGGTGGGAACCACACCCCCTCGGGCAGAAGCACCAATGGGAAGGACTCGGGGTCTCTGGCTGCAAAGGCCCCGTGGTGGCTCTGCCAGCCTGGGCATTGCAGACGGAAACCCACCAGGGGATCACACCGGCCCGGGGCTCCTGTGAAGTACCCGAGCCCTCACCACCAGCTGTCTCCATGGCCTGGCTCCCAGGTGGCCTCTCCTCCCTTCCTGCACTCGGTCCTGCTGGCAGATCCAGTGCAGAGTCCACCCTTCCTTCATTCTGGGGCCGAAGGGCAGGCCTATGGCTCCTCTGCTCCCTCACCCTCTCTTCCTGAGGGCTGCGTGGCGCCCAGCCCTGCCCGGCCTGCATCTCTAGTTTTGAAAAACCTAACTAGGCCTATCTTTCAGCAGTGAGTGGCTGGCCCAGCTCATTCTTCCAGAATCATCCCCACATACCCGAGCCTGACCTGCAAACCAGGCCAAGATCTTGGGAGCCCACCTGCTAAGGAAATCAAACCCACCAGAACACAGTGGTGTGAAAGAGACTCAGGGCACCCCACTTGGATAACGCCTGGATGGCTCGAGCTCATCCCAACACACACAATGATGGCGCGTGAACTCTGGAGCAGAGTTCTCCAGGCTCCAAAGCATCCAGTTCCTTTCTTTTTTTAAAAGCAACTTATCTATCTATCTATCTATCTATCTATCATCTATCTATCTATCTTATCTATCATCTATCTATCCTCACTTGAGGAAATGCTTTTGTTGATTTTAGAGAGGAAGGGAGAAGGAGAGAAACATCAACATGAGAGTGAAACATCGATTGGCTGCTTCCCACATGCACCCCAACTCCAACCAGAGATCAAATCCATAACCTGGGTATATGCTCTGACCCGGAATCGAACCTGCCACCTTTGGGTGTATGGAATGACGCTCCAACCGGGCCCCCGGCCAGTTTCTTGCAAGAAACCTCAGTGGCTATCTAGGAGCTGTGCCCCTACCCCAGGGCAGAGGCTCTAGTGCCTGGAGCGGGAACCCACTCTCCAGGGCCTGTCCAAAGGCAGGCCAGGAGCTCTAGGTGGAGCCTGAAGAGGCAGCTGGGGAAGCAGGGAGACTGAAGGGCCAGCTCCCACATGGGGCTCCCTGGCACTGAGGTTTGTGGTGAGCAAGTGAGTATATGTCAGAGATAAACAACACAAACACATTATGAGGGGGAGACTAAAGCATTCTTGGTACATTCTTCCGAAAAACAAAGTACAAAAGTAAAATAAAGACTACTACTAGCCATAAAGACAAACAAGAACCCCAGGAACAAAAACGTGAACAAACTTAACAACAACGAAATCCTCTTATTGCCTAAGTTTGTTTCTTTGACTCTCAATAACAATGCCATGTTCTGCCATCCCCGGGTAGTAAGTCACTTCCTGTATTGGAGAATGCCAAATTCAAACGCTCAGTGGTTGGGCGTCGACCTACGAGCCCCTTTGATTCCCAGTCAGGGCACGTGCCTGGGCTGTGGGCTGGATCCCCAGTGTGGGGCGTGCAAGGGGCAGCCAATCAATGATCTCTCTCATCATTGATGTTCCTCTCTCTCTCTCTCTCTCTCTCCCTCCCTCCCTCCCTCCCTCTCTAAAATCAATAAAAAATATATATATTTTTAAAAGTGCTTAGCCTGGAGATCCAAGATGGGCAGAGTAAGGTGGAAGTTACACCCACCTCCTCCCAGGTCCAAACTGGAATCACAGCTAAAATACAGAACAATCAACCTGAATAACCAAGTGAAGACTGAACGTAAGTCTTGTAACCGAGAATTTACAAAAGAAACCACATGGAGACTGGTAGGAAGGCGGAGAGGCAGAAAGGCCTGGCCCCGCCCCCACATGTGGCAGCTGTGAATCCACAGTGGATGGGGTCGGCTGCAAAGGTCCCCGTGGGGAGGGTGGGTTTCGCAGCTCCATGCGGGCTCCCCAGACTAGAGCACCAGAGTGGAGAGGAGCCCACAAACATCTGGCTGTGAAAGTCAGCAGGGATTCTCAGGGAGAGACGAGTCTGCTAGAAACCCAGGCGCCCTCTTAAAGGGCCGATGCACCAAATCTCCTTTGCGGCCACTCACCTGGGCTCCAGCAGAGGGAGGATGGCTTGGAGTGGACTGGCGTTCTGTGAGGACAGATCGGGCTGTGTGGCTCCAGGGAAAGAGCTGAAGGGACAGCTGCCAGGGTCCCTGTGCTAAGTTTCCCTCCCACACTCGACATCTTACCTGAGCTGAGCACTCCCCTCCATGCGGCATCAGCCCATACTCCCAACTCCCTGTCACCACCCTGCTGAGCTCACGCTCTGCAAGGGAGTCAGCTTCCTGGGCCCACGGGGTAGACTTTCCTGGAGGGCTCTTGAGGGTGAATTCAGAGGTGTCAGAGACTGAGCTGGATACAGGCTCTGGGCAGGGGCCATCCCTCCCTCTGCAAGCACCTGACCCAGTGCAGCCCCACATGGGAGATCCACCAGCCCCCCTTTCCCAACCTCTAGAGGCCCCTACGGAGCAGTCAGCTGGCTGTGGCCAGCGCAGGCTCTTGGTACAGACGCTCTTGAAGGTCTCTCCAGGAGGGAGAGACTGAGTTGTGTGGCTCTGAGGTGGGGCCATTTTCTCCTGCACCCTCGACTGGTGCTACCATCTCAATGCAGCGCTCTCCCTTCACGCGGCCACATCTTGGTTGGCTTGTCCTGATGAACTCTGCTGACTCCCTGAGACCCCACCCCACCACAAGGGCAATCTTCCTTGTTTATAGCCAGATCTCATGACTATCGTGTATCTGTAAGCTGCTTCCTCGAAGATGACAGTTAATTTGTAACAAACCAGCATGGCATTTACTATGTGCCAGGCATTGTTTTAAATGCTTTACAGACACTAACTCACTTAATCCTCATTACAACCCTATGAGACAGGTACTATTATCACCCCCATCTGACAGCTGAGGACACTGAGGCACACATGTTACACAACAGCAGGGATCTGAATCCAGGCTCCACAGCTGAGGCTCCTAACCATTACGTTATGTGCCTTTAAAAGAAAAAGATAAGCAAACAAATCATGACTGTACACAATGACCTCATATGCACCCTTTTAGACCGCTCTCCTCTCCTCCCTGGGGTGAGTATCAGATGAAAGTAAACTATGGCTCTCTATCTCTGACTCTCCTAACTAATCTCATTATAAGCAAATGGTAGTTTCCAGAGTCAAAGTCACAAGTACATGATTGGAACACTAGGGTGTAAATGAACTATTTTTACTTAATTAGAAAAATGTACTTCCTGATAGTTTTTAAGCCAAAGATGAGCAGATGCTAAAAGATAGATACATTATAGACTGGAATTTAAACATAAAATAGAAGCAAGCAAAGCATAAAACATCAGCAACTGCACAGATGTCCCATGCTTGTAACTATCTGGTTGGATGCCTAATTTCTCTTCCTCTCTAAGGCTTCCTAAAAAAGCTTACCTGGTCAAGCATGCCAGAAAAAAAAAAGGATTCCTGTTTAAAGGTAAAAATAAATGTATCCTACCACATTAACATTTTGTAAAGTGAGTTATCAATATGCTAAGGGTGAATGAATTAAAAATAGAAATGAACTAAAAGAAAAGACTTACGTAATTTATTCAAGCTATACCACAGAAAGACATAAATAACATGACAGGGTAGAGAAACGTGAGTCAGAGACTATTTTGGGGACCAATAAATACTGACTGGAGATGAACTAATTGATATCCAGGTTTCACACATACATTAATCCATTTGGAATTAACCCCAAAAAGTTATATAAAAATGATCAAATAAATAGGACAGAGAAAATTAAATGGCACATTTAATCCAGCTATGGAAGGGGGATCGCCTCCATTTCCCCCCCAAAGCCAGGAACTATTAAAGGTAAGATGGATGAGTTTAAATATGAAGAGGAAAACTTTTTGTATAATGAAATTAGCATTAAACGGAAGGGGAATAAAGCTAAAGAAATGACCAGGTAATATAATATATTTTGAACAGCTAGCTTTTCTGAAAAAGACATGATTTTATAGTCCATCACTCAATGAATATTTGTTGAGGGGCTCAGGACCAGGCTCTGCTGCAGGTGCTGGGGATGCAGGAGTAAACAAACAGACCCCCACCTCAAAATCACCACCTTGATGCTGGGTACATTCTAGTATTTCTAAAAGGTCAAAATCCAGAATAACCTTCTAAATTGGTTCTCTCAAACTCTCAATTCAATGTTACCAACCAAGAAATATAAGTTAAATTTAAAAATTAAATTAAATATACCTTAATAAAAATAGAGATAAAATCTAATTCATGAAGGAGAAAAGGTAAGACAAACATAAAATCATCTGAACACTGCACCAATTATATATATACTAGAGGCCCAGGGCACGAAATTTGTGCACAGGGGAAGGGAGGTCCCTCAGCCCGGCCTGCACCCTCTCGCAATCCAGGACCCCTCAGGGATCGGGCCTACACTGGCAGTCGGACATCCTTCTCATAATCTGGGACTGCTGGCTCCTAACGGCTCACCTGCCTGCCTGCCTGATCGCCCCTAACCACTCTGCCTACCTGCCTGATCGCCCCTAATTGCCTCTGCCGCAACCCCCCCCCCACCGCAGCTTTATCCGGAAGGACCTCCGGAAGGTCTTTCGGCTGTCTGGTCTAATTAGCATATTACACTTTTATTATTGTTCGTGGGTTTTTTTGTTTGTTTGTTTGTTTAATACATTTTTATTAATTTCAGAGAGGAAGGAAGAGGGAGAGAGAGATAGAAACATCCATGGTGAGAGAGAATCATGGATTGGCTGCCTCCTGCAAGTCCCCCACTGGGAATCGAGCCCACAACCCAGGCATGTGCCCTTGACCGGAATCGAACCTGGGACCTTTCAGTTCGCAGGCCGACGCTCTATCCACTGAGCCAAACCGGCTAGGGCTACGCTTTTATTATTAAGGATGTGTGTATGTCAGTAGTGGGACGATCCACCCTTTCTACTTGCAAAGGGTGAACAGAAAGCTACTATATTTCTTTAGGACATTTACAAAGAGTTTTCTCCACTTTAAGAAGAAACTGAATAAAAAGTAAATGTCCATTGCACCAATTTGTAATATGCCACTAGTGGGTACTCAGAAAAACCAACTGGTAATATATAACATTTTAAATACTCTGTCTCCATAACTCCACTATATGAAGGAAAATTTTCCAAAGACAAAAAAGAATTTAAATCCAGTATTTTACTGGGAACTAAATGCCTCAAACAAGATTGATGGTTAAACTACACCTCAGTGCTGCCCAATGTAAGTATAACGCAAGCCACAAATGTCATTTAAATTTTTCTAGTATGCACATTAAGAAAGAAAAAGATACAGGTGAAATTAATTTTTTTATTGTTGACACTATTATAGATGTCCCCCATTCTCCCTCCTTTTACCCACCCCACCCCCAGTCCCCACCCCACCCCACCCCCACCTCTGAGTGGAATTAATTTTAATAATATAGATTGAATAATGATAAAGGCAGTGTTTATTAAAATACATTTCACTTTCAAAATTGTGCTATCAGCTATTAAAGTATGTATACATTTTTTGGGACACCCTGTATATTTATCCCAACCTATACAAAATCTTACCTTTTTAACATGTAATCAATAAAAACTTATTAATGAGCTATTTTACACTTTTTTTTTAAAGCACATGCCTGGCTACACAATAGGATCATCAGGGGAAATCCGGTGTGTATTTGATATATACACCACATCTCAATTCGGACTGGCCACGTTCCCAATGCTTGATAGCTAATGTGGCTCACGGCTAAAGTCCTGGACAGTGTAGCCCAGCAGTTCTGAAGGGAGGGCGATTTTGCTTGCCCAGGGCACATCTGGCAACGTTTAAAGACGTTTGTTACTTCTAGCATTTAGTGCAGTGATGGTGAACCTTTTGAGCTCGGCGTGTCAGCATTTTGAAAAACCCTAACTTAACTCTGGTGCCGTGTCACATATAGAAATTTTTGGATATTTGCAACCATAGTAAAAGATTTATATTTTTGATATTTATTTTATATATTTAAATGCCATTTAACAAAGAAAAATCAACCAAAAAAATGAGTTCATAGGTTCGCCATCACTGGTTTAGTGGGTAGAGGCTAGGGACACTGCTGAAATCCCAGGATGCACAGGACAGCCCCCGAAACAGAGAAGTGTCTGTGGCCCCAAATGTCAATCGTGCTAAGGTAGCTCTAGCTAGCTACACAGCTAAGACAGTGCTTGTGCGCTGGTCTAGGTGATGTATTTTATGGGGCCTGTTCTGTAAGCTATGGTGCTTTAAATCCTCGTTAGAAGTAACTTTTTAAAGCCTCTCCTGAGAAGGGAGGAGGGCCCCCATCTCTCTTCATTTCTCTTAAGGGGCACTATCTGCACACTGAATGCCTCTCCCTGGCCAGATGACACAGACACACACAGGGAGAGGTGTCCGCAGCAGTTCATTCTTTCCAAAGGGGAAATACTGTTTGATCCAGAGCTGAGAAAACATTAGACAAGGAAATACTGTTGCTATTTATATTTTCCTGAGGACTACATGGCTAGGAGACACTGAGTATTTTTTTTTCCTACCAAAGTGACACGGGTGGGGCAGGGTGGGGACACTTGGAGAGCTAATAGGGGACAATGAAATTCAGGTTCTGCTACGGTTCACACAAAGGTCAGGGAAGCACACAGTCACCTACGTGCCCATCTGGCGAGGGAAACAAGGAACATTCGATCCAGGAGCAAACAGCCATGCTTGCGCAAGAGGCTTCCCTGCTGCGTGCATTCACACCACCCCCGTGGCTGTGCTCATTGGTGCAACCACCACACCGCGGGACACCGCTTGTCTGCTTTGTCCCATCTCATTTTCTCAGGCTGCCAGAGCGGAATGTCTGCTGACAGGGCGACATGGGCTTTCCCCTGCATGGAGGCCTCTGGGACAAGATAACGGGGCCAGAAATCATTCTCCGGGCTGAACAGCCCCTCCCTGATAGCAGGACAACAGCAGGGTGGCCTTCCTAAACCTGGAGACTGAGGATTCATCCAAGCTCTTATGGATGCAGAGATGGCAGGCAGATTGAAGGCTGCAATTCTCCTGACTGGCACACCCCCTGGGGTATGATCAGAATGGACAGGCCTCAGACCCTACAGGGTATTCCCCTCCCCTCTCCGTAATCACCAGGTCTTAACACAGACACTGAACGGGCAGCCTCTTCTCATCAACCTTTCTGGCCCAAGTCAAAGCTTTTCTGTACATGTCCCAGTCCCATAGCTGCCTTTATGACGAACATCTTGGGAGACATCTCTTTAAGGGGAACTGCTGTACAATTTTAGATACAGGTTTCAGGAGACTCAAAATATTAAAAACTAAATTAAAATTTTCTTTTAAATTAAAAAAGATGATGTCCTCCCAAGCTGACATCAGGCTTTCCCATCGTCACTATCCCCAAGTTAAAGAAACTACCAAGGGACATTTCCTCTCCCAATTCTCCACACATCCTTACTCCAATGAGTATCTACATGATCCTGACCATCTCAAGCTCTTCCCTTAAGAACTTCCAAACAGTGGCCACTTCAATCAAAGAGACAGCAAAATTCTCCGACTTAGCAGCTATGAATAACTCATGCATCTCATCGGTAACTACCTGTTCACTCCTTATGCTGTAGTGCCTGGTGCTGAGGATCAGCTATTAATATACCAATGGATATAACTGCACAACATCACCATAGCAAAACAGGTGTTTTCCCACAGTTCATAATCTGGTATTACTCTATAATCAGCAGAAATTTGAGGGCTTTTAGTTGTTTTATAAATACGCTAACTTCCAAGGAACTTATTCAAAGTTCCTATTACACTGGTGCGTGAGATTAACTTTGTTATTACAATGATAAGGTTTCAAAAGATTACAGTGAACCTGAGTCACAGGGGGAAAAACCTTACAGGGAACACTTGGAGCCCCATTGGTTGAGGGGAAGAGATTTTATCCCAAGGGATTCAGGGCAGAGGTTCTCAGTGCTGCCTACACAACAGAATAACCAGGGGAGTGTTAAAGCAACGCTGAAGCCCAACTCCAACCCCAGAGACTGGATTAATTGGTCTGGGATAGGGTCCTGCATCGGTATTTTTTTTAAAGGCTCTTCAAATGACTTTAATATGCAGCCTGGGCTGAGAACCACAGATTTAGATAGATGAATACTGGTCTTCTGCATTTGACAAAAATCCCTTAAGTTCAGGCTTTGGCTTAAAAAAAATAAATTTATAAATGAAACTTTCTTCAGTGCCTAGTGTCATGTGTATGCTCATGTTAAATGCTCAGTATAAGACATCAGTGGTTCCATCATGTGACCGTGGGACTGCAGAGCAGGCTGGAACTGCTGACAATGGTGAGAAGCAACCACAAAGGTGGAGATATGAGCAGTTTGGCTATTCTTCTACTGTGAGACGACAACATTTAAGAAAACTAAGTGATCACTACACACCATGTCTGCTTTGGTAAACAGAAGTTTTCATCTGATATAACAGAGTTAAATTGATTCTTTGAACAGCTAATTTAAAAAATAATCTTATAATTTAAACATATATAACATCAACTTATCTAAATAGGCTAACTCCCTAAAAAGGGGGTGGAAAACAAAGGGAGAGAGAAGCTTAATTCTGCTAATCAGTGAGCTTCATTGTGGCAAATTAACTTAACATTAGTCTGCAAATTTTTTTGGTTTTTTGTTAATCATTTTTTGATCCATTGATTTTTAGAGAGAGTGGAAAGAAGAGGGAGAGAGAGAAACATCAATGTGAGAGAGACACATTGGTTGGTTGCCTCCTGCATGCATGACCAGGGCCAGGGAATCGAACCCAGAACCCTTCAGTCTACAGGCCGTCGCTCTATCCACTGAGCAAAACCGGCTAGGCCTGCAATTCTTTTTTAATTGAATTTTAGAGAGGGAGGAAGGGAGAAAGAAAGAGACATTGATTGGTTGCCTCTCACCCCAACCGGGGATGAAACCCACCACCTAGGTAAGAGCCCGGACCGGGAATCGAACCTGAGACCTTCCAGTGCTCGGCATAATGTTCCAACTGAGCCACACCGGCCAGGGCACACATTAGTCTGTAATTTTGATATTAACAGATTCAACCATTGCAAAACCTTCTGCAGGCTGGTTTCCTGTTCCGGCATCGGCCTTTTATTTTTGATTAAGAGAGAGGAAATGAATAGTGAGGCATTAAAGAAAAATTTGCAGAAGGCTACCTAAAAGCAGAACCAAGATGTCATTGAAAAAGTTTTCATTAACCATTTGTAACTTCCAAGCTATCTATCTCAACAAAATAATGACTGAGGTATTTAAAACTGCTTAAGAAACAGAAAGCTTGAGCATCTACCCATGTACCAGAAGGTCAAGGTTCAAATTCCCGGTCAGGGTACATGCTGGGTTGCGGGCTCAATCCCCAGTGGGGGGAGTATGCAGGAGGCAGGCGATCAATGATTCTTCTTTTTTAAAAAAATATTTTTTTTATTGATTATAGAGAGGAAGGGAGAGGGAGAGAGATAGAAACATCGATGAGAGAGAATCATTGGTCAACCACCTCCTGCATGCCCACACTGGGGATCAAGCCCACAACCTGGGCATGTGCCCTGACCAGGAACTGTGACCTCCTTGTTCATAGGTCAACGCTCAACCACTGAGCAACACCGGCCGGGCCCGATCAATGATTCTTATCTTTAATGTTTTTATCCCCTTCTTCCTCTCCCTTCCTCTCTCTGAAATCAATAAAAACATATTAAAAAACAAAACAAAAAAAGAAACAGGAAGCTAGTTCCAATACTTTTCTTCCTTTTTAACAGAAGCTCCTTTAACTACTCATGCTAACAGGCTATATTTATTTCCCTTAGGCAGCATTTCCTAGCAGAGCAGCAGCAGCCCTGCTGCAGATGGCGTAAAAGAGCTCATGATCAAGGCCAACAACCTCAGGAGACCCATGCGCTGCAGGTTCAGTCACCACCCAGCAAAGCCACTGGGGCTCTGCACCAATAGCAGCACTGTTGTCATCTCTACCAGAGAGCTCTGGACTGCTATTGGAGACCAACACCTGGCACCAGGCCAGATACCCGTATCATACACACTGAGCTCTATACAGCTTTACGGATGTGGGGGATGAGAGGGGGCCGCAGAGAGCAGGTGTTCTTACTCATCCCGTCACTGGTTGTTGAGAAAATGTGCTGAATCACTGAGTACCAATCAAGAGTAAAATAATGCAGAGACTGCAAATATGAATCTCCTTCACCCTGCCTCCTCCTTCCTAACAGCAAGAAGACTCACAGGTAATACTCTTAACTCTGAACACACTAGGGCATGGACAAATTCACACACCCTTAGTCCCTAAAGAAAAGCTTTCAGAGTCAAACTCTCAAAAATGTAAGGCACTAAACAAAACTACTTCATAACAATAACTGTCTCTGGGTAGAGGGGATAAGGGTGATTTCTAGGGTATAGCCTCAAAATATTTCAACTCACTAATTATGAAAACTCCAACCAAGGTTAAAGGGTCAGCCCAACACAAAACTAAAGGAAATACTAGGTGACGGTCACTGGGCTTTGTGAATGCTTGCTTTCTCATCTTCCTAGCGGCAGAACAGTCTAACACGGTAGAAAGAAAATTCCACCAATGGAACACTTTTGAGCGAAGGGGGAAAAAAGAGAGCAGTCATAAGGGCACATGAACTTGGGTCGACTTCCGCTTATTTTCCATTCTTCCTCCTTTTCTAGATTAGACATGCTAATGAAAATAAGTCACCCTAAACTCTGGTCTGGGAGCAGTAAGAAAACAACTACCTAATAAAAAGGTGTATAAAGCATTAAGTAGCTTTGTCTTGCTTTTGCTTAAATTTTAATTTAAAGCAACTAAAATCCAAATTCCCTGGCCTATTACTGAGGAACACACACACACAGCATCTGAAACTCACCAACCTATCCCTCTACATCTGTGACTTCACACTTTATGCTCAAAGCCAACGGAGTCCTAGTTGGCCCTATCCACAACCCTTTCTTCTGCCAGGCATGCCCTTCCTTTCTCCAAATTCTACCCATTCCTCAAATCTCCAATCAAATGTTACCTCCTCCTGAAGTCTTCCCTGACCTCAAAGGCTGAACTCTCTTTTTCATATTAATTTCCATAGCATCTAAATTACAGTCATCTATGTACATGCTTCCGAGTTTAAGCTTCTATTGGAGGACAGGCAAGCCCAGCATCAATTTATCTTTATCTGCATCAGACCACTTCATTCCGTTGTGTGCATGTATCTTGCAGAGTGCTCAAATGCTCACTGAATTAAGAAAATGAATAAACATCACATCTTAAAATAAACAAACAAACCAGGGCTCATGGAGTTATGTGATATACATATGCATATATATATGAGTGCAATCGTAAGAAAAGAAGCTGTGCCTGAACCATGCCTCAGACACAGAAACAGTGTTAAGGATTGGTCTAGACATAAATCTTCATGTTTATTGAAATAATGCCAGCCAATGTTAGTACTTAGGCCCAAAGAACTAACAGCAACAGAAGGCACCCTATTAGCACTTCAGGATTAAAGCATGCCTGCTAAGCATGGAATTGTGTGTGGCCACAGCATTAACTTAACAGTCCTAAACAAAGGAGGTGTTAGTCACCCTACCTTTAGGGTGACTAACATTATTTTACCTTCATTATCTCTCAGCAGATGTGATACAGATATCTGAAGATGTGACTGATTAGAGCAATTTTCCCAAAGAGTATTTCAAAGGAAAGATTTGACCACAATACTAAGGAATGGGCAAACTGTGCACTCTGCAACTTTGCTTACAGAGTGAAAAAAAATCACCAGCCTGTTTAAAATCAGAATCTGTTCCTTGGCGCCTTGCTTCTGACTTCTGTTTAACACAGTTTCAGGTCAGCTGGGCCTATCAAAGGCTAATGGAGGTGAGTAAAACCTTGTTTTTCAATTAAGAGTCACAGATGTATTCTGATCTTTTGTTACTTGGAGTAGTTTTTTTCTTTCTGAGGGACAGTAACTAAACCTGGCAACTGGAATGTCTGGTCCCAGATTTCCTCTCTAATAACTAATATAGAAATGATGGTTATGATTATATGACATGAAATTTTAATCTCTAATTACCAGCTTACATTTTAAAAAGCGATATGCTGTACACAGCCATTTTGCTTCCCAACTACTTAAAGTATCCATTTTTTATATCATCTCTAAACCAGAAATCTTTTGTCATCTTTTTGGTTCCATCTATCAGCAAACTATTAAACACAGTAGACAAGTTCAAGATCAATAAATCTTAAGAAATTTTGGCTTTTGACAGGTTAAATGCAAGAGCATTCTAGGTGGTATGTAAATTTGTAAAAACATTTGATGTATTCACTTTAGTGTGTATAAAAATATTGGTTGCATAAACCTATGATTTCATTGCTTAGGTCAAGGCTAAGCAAAAAGAAAAAAAAACAACTAATGAAAAATATTTTAAGTAATAAAAGTACAGAGGGTACAAGGATGTGGTAAAAACTAAAAAAAAAAAACCACAACACAAAAAAACCACACACAACAAACTAAAAAAAAAACCCCACAGGATTCAAATTTAAAAGTTTAAGAAAGATAAAAGGATAACAAAAATGAAATTCATACAGACTCCTGAAATTTTATAAAAGTGGTATTAGCCTTCCTGTTTCTTTAAGATAAGGCTCAATCACATAAAGTAAACTTGTTGTCTGATGCCTAACTTTAATTTTGGGGACAAAAGGTACAACAGTGACTCTATTTCCAGTTCTCCACTTACAAAGAAAAAGCTTACTGCACATCCCAATGTCAATTCTTCTCTACTCAATTGGGAGGGACCCTGTCCCCAGAAATTTCACAGGACCACACCCCAGCTTCCCAGGTTCGACCTCTTCCTGCTCAACAAGCCATCCTTGGACAAGCCTGCACACTCCCAAGGCCTCATCTACATCAGGGGTGGGGAACATCACCAAATATTTGACCAAATATAGCAGGCTAATTTTTTTTAAATAATTTTTATTTCTTGAAGTATTACAAAGAGTATTACATATGTCTCCTTTTTTCCCCCCCTTGACATTCCCCCGGCCCCTACCCCCTAGTGTCTTGTGTCCATTGGTTATTTTTATATGCATGCATGTAAGTCCTTCGGTTGATCTCTTAACCACCCCCCCAAACCCTCCCCAGGCTTCCCATTGTAGTTTGACAGTCTGTTCAATGCTGCTCTGCCTCTGCATCTACCCCTGTTCATCAGTCTATACTGGTCCCCATTATCTGTCCCAACCTCACTGGAGCCGTCCCAACCTCACTGGGGCTGTTTCGTCCTCACCAGGGCCGTCTTGACCTCACCGGGGCCGTCCCAACCTCAACGGGACCATCCCGACCTCAACGGGACCATCCCGACCTCACTGGGGCCATCCCTACCTCACCGGGGCTATCCCTACCTCACTGGGGCCGTCCCAACCTCACCGGGGCCGTCCCGACCTCACCGGGGCCGTTTCAACCTCACTGGGCCATCCCAACCTCACCGAGGTGCAGGCTAATTTTTTTAAAAAATATATGTTTTATTGATTTTTTAGAGAGGAAGGGAGAGGGATAGAGAGTTAGAAACATCGATGAGAGAGAAACATCGATCAGCTGCCTCCCGCACACCCACCACTGGGGATGTGCCCGCAACCACGGTACATGCCCTTGACCGGAATCGAACCTGGGACCTTTCAGTCCGCAGGCCGACACTCTATCCACTGAGCCAAACCGGTCAGGGCAAGCAGGCTAATTTTTAAAAAAATATACTTTTATTGATTTCAGAGAGGAAAGGAGAGAGAGATAGAAACATCAATGATGAGAGAGAATCATTGATCGGCTGCCTCCCACATGCCCCCCACTGGGGGTTGAGCCTGCAACCTGGGCATGTGCTCTGACCGGAATCAAACCGTGACTCCCTGGTTCATAGGTCAATGCTCAACCACTGAGCTACACTGGCTGGGCAGCAGGCTAATTTTTAAGTTGATAGTTTTATATGGCCCATGAATGTTATAAATATCCAAATGGCCCTTGGCAGAGAAAAGGTTCCCCACCCCTGATCTACATGGACGCACTAATGACTCTAAATTTGTTTCCTGTTCTCCTTCTTGCCCTGCTCTATCCATCTACTGATCATTTTACCTGGATGCACTTCAAACTCAACATGCTTAAAAGCAAACTCATTCTTACCAGCAATCCTAGGCACCCCAATGTGTCCCTCCCCTTCCAGAAATGCCCCTAAATTTCTCCCATCTCCTCCACCTCATTATTACGCTGAAGACAGACCCGGGGCCTCTCTCACGTGGGCTAGCACAAGAGCCTCCCGACTGCTCCCTGTATTTTCTCCCTCTCCTTGTACAGCTATTTTTTCCTTAACTGCCTCAAAACTAATCTTCCTAAGATAAAATCAAGTCTTAAAAATCCCTTATCAGCTCAACCTCATTAGTCATTAGGTCACACATATTAAGACTACAGTGAGATAGCAGACATACCTATCAGAATGGCTAAAATAAAGATTATGGGGCGGGGGGGTGGTCAGCTGGAAGAAGGTAAACCGGATAAATGGTGACAGAAAGAGACTAGACTCTGGATGGCGAGTACACAATGCAATGTGCAAATGATGTACTGTAGAATTGTGCCTATATAATTTTATTAACCAACGTAACCCATGTAAATTAAAAAAAAAATGAAGATAATGATAACACCAAATATTGGCAGGAATGCAGAGAAACTGGATGCATACATTATTGGTGGGAATGTAAAATTGTACAGCTACTATGAAAAAGGGTATTGATGTTTCTTACGAAACTAAACATGTACTTATCATATGACCCAGCAATCGCATTCATGGGCATTCCAGAGAAATGAAGCTTATCCACACAAAAGCCTACACACAAATATTCAAAGCAGCTGTATTTGTAATAGTGAAAAATTAGAAGTAATTCTAATGTCCTTCAACAGGTAAATGGTTAAACAAACTATGGTTTATCTACAACGTGGAATACTGCTCACAATTAAAAGGGAAGAAATATTGAAACACGACAAATTAGATGGATGTTAAGGGACTAATGCTGAATGAAAAAAGCCAATCTCTAAGATTCCATAGTATAGATTCCATTTATATACAATACTTAAAATGACAAATAGAGATGGAGAACAGAATCATGGTTGCCAGAGCTTAGGGGAGAGGATAGGGAGATGGCTGTGGTTATAAAAGGGTAGCATGGGATGGAGGTGTTTTATATTTTGACTGTGGTAGAGGTTCTTACAAATCTATACATGTGAAAAAACTGCACAGAATACACACACATACGTAAATGAGTGCATGTAAAGTTGGTGAAGTCTTAATGAGGTGGATAGACTGTATTAATGTCAATCAATCTCCTATTGTGATATTCTACTATAGTTACTCAAGAAGTTACCATTGGGGGAAGCTGGATAAAGTGCATATGGATCTCTCTACATTATTTTTTACAACAGCATGTGTCTCTACAGTTATCTCAAAATAAAAAGTTGAAAGATGGAAAAACCCTCCTCAATGACATCTAATAGCTCCCCAATACCCGTAGTAAAGCATGATATGCAGAATTTCCCTTACACATCCTACAATCGAGACAACTAGTTCCAAGAGCTAACATCTATTGAGCACAGGCTATGTGGCAGGCACCATTCTAAGCATTTTATATGTATTATCTCATTTAATCTTCAATGATCCCACAAGTTCAATTCTACCATCAATGCTATTTTAAGAAAATTTTTACAAAGATTTTTTAAAACTGATTTTTTGAGAGGAAGAGAGAGAGAGAAACATCGATGTGAGAGCGAAACATCAATCGGCACACCCCTTACCAGGGATCAAGCCCACAACTCAGGCATGTGCCCTGACCGGGAATCGAACTGGCAACCTTTCCATACATACCCAACCAACTGAGCCACACTGGCCAGGGCCTGTCAATGCTATTTTATTCATAAACCATTAAGGCACAGATGATATAAGTAGCTTGATAGCATTACCAACCAATCATCCTTCAAGCCCTGCTCCAATGTTACCTTTGTGACTTCTTCTAGATTTAAGTGCTATACTAACAGTGTCAAAAACTCAGAAGATATTAAAAAATGTTTAACAAGGTCTACACAAAAGGACACAAAAAAGTTATAAAGCTGACACCTTAAGGATTTGACACTGATTACACTGAATCTCTGCTTCTCCAAAGTTAAGCTTGAGTGGGAAAGTATTGTATAGATTATAGCGGGGACAGAAAACACCCATTAGTGAGAAAATGTTAACTAATAAGACAGCCAAAAAGACAGCTAATGTTAGGCTAATGAAACTCCAGTGTCAGCTGCAAAGCCCACATCTTTCTCAAGTTTTCACAAAACAAATACACGAACACAATTACATGACTTCTTAAACCCAGTTATCCCCACATCCCCTTTTCGTTAGTTTTCCAACTCACGAAAAGGCATTATCTCTTTTCTTAGAAAAAAGACAATTTCTCCTGTTTAAAATGTATATTCATTATTTCCCTTAGGAGAAACAAGGTTATTACATGGATTTACTTGAAAAGCTTACTAATTATCCTACAACAATCTAGAATTGTCCCAAGTACTGTCTAAATTCTGAATGAGTCTCTCCAAAGGAGTCATTTTAAACACAGACAACAGAAGCAGAGGGGAAGAAAATAATTTTAAGCCCATGAATGAAGCTTAATGGTTCAGATTTCCTCTGCTCCATTCCCCCTCCCCTCCCATAAGTTGTCTTCTCTTAAGCAAAGCCTTTGCAGAAGGCACCAAAGGTGAGCATAAGTGGCAGAGAGAAGGCAAAGGGAGAAATAGGTGGAAGGCGGAGAGCCAACCTCTCCTCTTTCGTAAGTAACCATAAATTCTTTTTTAAATGAGTTTATCTGTGCCAAACTGACACTCCAGGGTACAAGATCTCAAACGCTCCCCATAAATTCTTAACAGTGATCTAAAGCCAATAAAGAAAAAGAAACTTCTTTTAAACTATGCACTACATGAAAAAAAGGTGTGGTCTAGTATAACAAGCAGCTAAGACAAGGAACTCAGAAAGGACATACTGACCAGCCCCGTTCTCTTGTATTTGGAGTCCCCTCTGTCCTGTCTGGAAGTACTGCTTCTCTCTCGCACGTTTCTATAACCAGGACTGGGGATGATATACTCTTTTCCTATGTCGATGTCCTTCATCTTCTCTGACTGGAGACGCCAGGGCTCACAGACTCCTAGTTCCACTTGAGAATTTCTGAAATTAAAAATTCACCAAGAACAGACATTTCCTAAATTGTGCTTAATAATATGCAAAAATGTTTTAAAATAGGGAAAAGGGCCAAAGCACTGAGATTTTCTACCCTTATATCTATAAAAAATATTTAAAATCTTTTTCAAGTACTTCATATTTTCAAGAGAAAAAAAAATCAATGTAATAGGATCAAGAATATGTCCTCCCACTGCTAAGGAAAACAAAAAAGATAAGAAAAATAGACACACTGGTAAAGAGACACCCAACTTCTTCACCTAGGTTCAAACCTGAGTATTTATAGGTCTTTAAAAAAAAAAAAAAAGACTTTCTGGAAGCAATTTAAGTTTGTTCTAAGGATTATAAACTTCGCAATTTAAAAATGGGCATTATTCCTCCTACTAAGTTTTACTAAATGAAAACTTACAAAACACTTATTCTACCAATGATCTATTCCATCTTTGCATTTTTTAATTAGATAGTGAAGAAGCTGATATTAAAGTACCATGGAGTTACATAGCTAACATACAAAACAATATTATGCCTTCACTTTAAAAAACAAATGCCCCTTGGGATATGAAAGTGTTCTAAAATCAGATAGTAGTGATGCACAATTCTGTGACTATACTAACAAAACACTTCAAAAGGCTGAATTTCCATGCATGGTTTATAAATGATAGTACATCTCAACAAAGCTGTTATTAAAAAACAATAACCAAAGCAAACTGCCCACCCTGCCCTGTGAAGGCTTACCTAGTATGACCTGAAACTGTCCTAATTCTAATCAATAACCAGTTATCAACTTCCGTTACTTTTGAAAAAAATAAAACACATACACACCTCTCTGAAACATTTCCCCCACCCTATGATGGTTCAAACCTTCCCAGATAGAAGCTGAGAAAACCCCATTCATACCAGCCTCACTAGAAATTAAAGAAGTGTAGCCATGTTGCCTTTTAAATTCCATCAACTCCTGCTAGCAATCACTGCAACTTAAAAGTACTACTCTGTAGACCAAATTCTGACAGCTACAATTCATTTTTTAAGGTATCAGAAAAAAGGAGAATACTTACTAATCCTCTAAACAAGAAGGACTAAATTTCCTCCATAAGGTAAGTGCTTCCAGCACACAAAAAAGCTTGACTTCTTGCCTTTCAGAGGTCTGATTCGAGTACTCGGAGTTGATACTACTTATTTCCTTATCTCAAAAAAAAAAGTCACCTTGTCCAATGACAAATTGCACGATAAGCAATCACGTCACTGAGACCTCATTAAGCCTAAACTATAAACAGACCTGGCACCTGCCAGCGTCCCCAGTGTCTGGATGCAGATAATAGTAAATCCTTCTTGTTACCAGGGTCACAAAAGTCCAACCTTCCCCTCCAAAGGTTCCGGAGCCTAGCTAATTTCTGGAAGCTGAAAAGATTAGTCCTACTTTGAAAAAAAGGCAGGAGGAGGGGAGGGAGGAGGCCAAAGGAACACATTTATGTGATCAAATGCCATGTCAAGAGGAACATGAAGATCACCTCAGTTGTATAAGAACTCACAATAACCAAAGTTTCTTTCAATCGCTTTATTTCAATTCATTCTACATAGGAAGGACGTGGGGAGCAGTTTCCCATCACCTCTGACACTCTTGCTTTTGTATCAAGACTCTCCTTCCAGTGATACAAGTGTACAGTGAAACAGACACTGCCTGGGGGATGGGGGTTGCACAGGATTAAGAACTTCAATTAGCCAGACTGGGGTTTCCAAATTGCCTTCATAACTTAGGTTTCCAACATCTCAGGAAATCTGGTTCCAGGCCCTGAAACTGCATAAGAGAACCCGACCTGAGGCTACAAGGAGGATTCCGATGTACCACCCTCTTCCAATCCACTTGTTGTGTTGCCAACCTTCTGCACCTTTTACTTCTGGACCCCAGTATAACGACCCATCTCCTCCATCAAAACCTGAAACTTTGCCAACCATTCCCGTGCCTCCTGCCTCCCCACGTCTGTGCAGAAACCAAAAGGGCCCTGTGTAATAAATACGAAGCATCATGCAGCTCTGTGTGGTGGAAGTGGAAAGGGCACAGATGAAAGTCAAGCGATCTGGGTTCCATTCTGGGCTCTGCCCAGGGTTTGCTGGGCGTGCTTAAGTCACGAACCTCATTTGCCCATTTGCAAAAACAAAAACAAAACAAAAAAACACCAAAAACCCGAGAGGATGGCTTCTCAGGTCGCTGGCAGCTCAGAGTGTCCGGTGTGTGGCTTGAGCCGGGGTGTCCCAGGCCGTCCTCCCCACAACTTGAGGATGGGGGCTTCTCTCTGGCCAGCTTCGCCTGGGATGCCCTGGACCCTAGGGCGTTCCCGTGTCCAGTAGGGGCCTGGCGAGCCGATAGCGACCCACACCCACGGGCTGCGGGCGCAGCACCCCCTGGTGGCCGCAGCCGGGAGTGTAGCCAGCACTCTTGACCACTCATCCCACCCTACATGCCTTCCCAGGCCTGCACCTCACCACGTGCCCCGAGGGGTCGCGTCCCAAGGAGGGGGCGGCGGGAGACCTGAGGGAGGCCAGGCCCCGTTTCTCAGGTGTCTGGCTTCTCCCGAACTGCCCGTATCCCGCTCACAGCCCACCGGCCCCGGAGGAAACACAGGGGAGGGATCCAAGTGACAACCGAGGGAGAAGGAAGCGGGGCGGCGGCCGCCGCTACTTACCTGTGCCCCAGGTCCCAGACCGCCGCGCCGGCCACTCGACCACGCTCCCGAGCATCAGCTCCGGGGCAAAACAAGCCTTTATAGCGGCATTGGCCGCCAGACTGCGCAGGCGTGCTGCACAAAGAATCCCCAAGACTGAAGGGAATTGTAGTCCCCCTGCCAGGAGCCCCAGGCTGGGCACGCGGCGAAGGACTCTCTTTCCCAGAAGCACTGCAGTCGCCCTGGGGGAGGTGCGGGTGCTTTTCCACCGCGCTCCTAGCGCTGCACCATCGCTCCCCGTGCTCCTGCGACCCGGTCTGCAGTCCTCGCTGAAGCCGCGTGCCCTCGCGGGCGGCGGGGAGGGTGGACGGGAGCCCCGTGGGGTCCGGCAGCCCAGGGTTTGCAGGCAGGTGATCCGGACGGTGTGCGGTCGTGTGTGCACCAGCAACACCGTGAAGGTCACCGCAGCTTCTCTGCCCTGGTCGCCAGCCAGTCCCAAACCTTATCTGCCGTGCACTTGGCATTTTACGAGCGCTCGGTCGGGAATCCACCCTGCATTCTGATACCGCCTTTCTTTCTTTTATCCCACTGCCCAACGCGTAGTGTGTGCTGCCTGTTTCTAGATAATAAAATGCCAGGATCACCGTTTTTAGAGTGGCAAGAGCCATAGGCACAGTCTGCCAACTCATCCCCTTCTTTTTATACATGAAACAGGTTCCCAAAAAGATCGATCACTTTATCTCTGTTTCATCTGTACCTTCAACAGGATCATAACATAACTACTCTTGAGTGCCTACCTACTCTATCTGGTGCTTTACATGGGATTCTTCTTTCTTTTACTCTCTATAACAACCCTGTGTGTAGGTACTATGATGATCCATTTAAGAGATTTAAATTTTTTTAAAAAATGAAGCCCCTCGGGCATGCGGGACTCAGTGGTTGAGCGTAGACCTATGAAGGGGAGGTCGCGGTTTATATATAAAATAAATGAAGGTAAAGTGACTTGAAGACACTAAGGTGTCATAAAGCTAAAGTAATTAATACAGTGTATTTAGACAAAGATGGATTGATAGACAAGTACAATAGAATGAAGAGCCTAGAAGCAGATTAATGCATATATGTAAACTTGATCTGTAACAGGAAAAAAAAACCATTACAAATCAGTAGGGAGAGAAAGAAGATTCCATAAACAGTGCTGGGATAATAGTTATCCGTATTTTTAAAATACTCAGTGATGACTACTTCATACATACCACACAGAAAAATCTATTTCAGGTAGATCAAAGACCTAAACTGTGAACGAGAAAACTTTAACACATTTAGAAGAAAAGGTGAAATATCTATGTGAACTTGAGAGTAGAGAAGAATGTCTTACGATACAAAAACAAATAAGAAAGGAAAGATTGATACATTTTTACTGTATTAAAATTTAACTTTCTGTACAAGATGCCATAAATGAAGACAAAGCACAAGTTATAACTGACAACGTTCTTAAATGTACAATATACAAATAATTTCTACGGATCAGCAAGCAGTGGCAAATAACCCAATAGGAAAACAGGGAAATGATGTGAACAAGCTGTTCACAGAAAGGGAAACAAGAACAGCCATTCAAATATGTTTGAAAAGACACCCAATCTCACTAATAATCAGGGAAATGGAAATTAAAATAGTGCTGAGATGCCATTTTATGCCCATCTGACTGGGAAACCAAAAATCGGACACCACCAAGTGTTGTCAAGGATCTGGAGAGACAGGAGATTTCACACCTTGCTGGTAGAGTGCGTATCCATTGATAGAACCACATTAAGGAACAATTTGGCAAATTTAGTGGGTTGGAAGTGGGATGTATTGTTAGACCTCAAGTAGATCCCTAACATTCAGTAGCTTGAACTCAAGAAGTTTATGTCTCTCGTGCTAGGAGTTCATTTCTAGGGGAGGGTACCAGATCAGCAGTGCAATTCTGCTTCTTGCAGTCCGTCAGAGACCCAAGGTGAACGTGGCTCTCTCAGGTTCAACATTTGGCTTCCTACGTTGCTCCGCTCATTGCTCCCACCAGTCACCCAGGTGGGAGGAGGGGAAAAGGGAGTGTGGAGGTGTGAGCTGGTCTTCAGGCACCAGCCAGGAAGCTGCATACTTCATTTCTAATCACATTCTATGGGTGACGATTCAGTCAGATGGTCACATCTGAGAAACAACTGGGGAATGCAATGCTCAGCAGGGCAGGTATGAGCCATCTACCACTCTACTAAAATGGCAGAAGAAAAGAAGAGATTTTGGTAAAAGCTAATGGTTTTTAATGCCCCTTCTTAAACCCAGCAATTCCACTTTTGCATATATGCTCTGGACCAGTGGTTGGCAAACCGCGGCTCGGCAAACCGCGGCTCACGAGCCAAATGCAGCTCTTTGGCCCCTTGAGTGTGGCTCTTCCACAAAATACCGACTTCTGCGCATGGGCCACGAAGTTTCAATCGCACTGTCAGTGCGCGCCCGCACGTGGTATTTTGTGGAAGAGCCACACTCAAGGGGACAAAGAGCCGCATGTGGTTCGCGAGCCGCGGTTTGCAGACCACGGCTCTAGACTAACCTTTATCAGCAGGAGCTTCTGCAAGTGAATTAAACCCTACACAAAATTATTTGAGTGACTATTTTCTTATTTCTCCCAAGGATAGCATATAGCTAGTATCATTCTAGATGCCCAGGGGAGAAGTGAATTCATTACAAACAATGAATACCTTAGGACATCAGGGCTTAATGCAATTAGCTGAGAAAAGGTGACCCAAAGGGGCTCTCACACATCTGCACAAGGAGATACTTTCATTGGGCATGGTCTGTAATAGTAGAAAGAATATAAATTTCACTAATAAAGGAATAGATAACTAGTTATGGTATTCGTACAATGGAACATTATATAGCAGTCAAAGAACAAGGTCTATTATGTATCTGCATGGTGGGGTCCATCCAGCCTGCCCTGATGGGGGCCCATCGGGCGGGCCGGCGGGGGTGGGGAGGGGCCACAGGCAGTTGGTCAGCCAGCCCCACCCCTGATCGGGGTGCTGGGGGCCGACAGGGACTGGATCAGGCTGGTTGGCTGCCATAGTGCGCATCATAGCCACTGGTCATTCCGGTCTTTCTGGTCGTTCTGCCGTTCTGGTCACTGGGCTTTTATATATATAGATATGAATGAATCTCAAGAACAATGTTGAGTAAAACTAAGTTACAAAAAGACTCAAATTGTGTGACTCCATTTGTATTAATTTTATAAACATGTGATACATTGTTTAAGGATACGCACATGTATTGGGCATGCTAAACAACACTTTCAATGTATAGATAGTTAACTCTACCATTGGAGGGAGGAGCCTAAGATAAAAGAGGGACATACAAGGACATCACCTGTTTCTGTAATATTTTATTTTATTTCTTTTTAAAATGACTTATAAATATTAAAATTTAACAAAGCTTGGAGGTGGGTATATGAGCGCTTCAAATATCATTTGCTGTGTTTTGGATAGCCTTTAAGTATTTCATAATTTAAAAGTTTTAATATCGAAAAAGAAGAAGAAAGGACCACAAATAAGTCACAGAGGCATAAAGACCCCCAACCTACAGGTAACCAAAGAGAAACAACCCAGGTCACCAGCAGGATGGGCCACTGGGTCTGCAAACACGATTTAAAAAACAACAACAAAAAACTTCCAAAAGAAACATAGGGGCAGACCTTCATCCCAGCCCCACAGGCACATCATGGGCTACAGAATTTCGCGCAGATGGAAGGAAGGCAATGAACCTATCACCTCACCCAGTGGAAAGGAGCCATTCTGGATCAGGTGCCTATAAATTCCTCTCTTTATCTCACAAAATATGATGGAATTGACTGTGTCTATGGACTGGAACTTCACAAAGATGAAAGAGTTTTGTCTCCTAAAATTTTTTCTGACAGGGTGGCATCATCTCAACTCAGTGATGCAAACCTTGCAAATACCATCATTGGTAAAGCTGTGGAACATATGGTTGAGGACAAGCATGGTTCTAAGGGTGAATAGAGAGGGCTGGTCTTAGCCCAAGCACCAATAATGAAAGCCTGGTTTTATATCACCAGTGATAAGGCTCCTGTCTTGTACATGCCCCTGTCTTGTGTCAGCTTTCAGATGAGTATAAAAAAGGAGACCTCCGTATCATGCCAGTGAGTCTCCTCCAGCAGAGTCAGAGCCAGGAGGAGCTGTAGATGGCCTGATAGGCAAGCATGTGGAATATACCAAAGAAGATGGCTCCAAATGGATTGGCATGACCATTCACCAAGTGGAAGCCAAACCCTCTGTGTATTTCATCAAGTTCGATGATGATTTCCATATCTATGTCTATGATTTGGTGAAAAAGTCCTGTTAGGGTAAAATTTGCCACATTTGTGAAAATAAATGTATACTTTGTAGACATGAAAAATAATGTTGCTTTAGGAACATAAGGGTCCCCTTTATTTCAACACCCTTGCCAGCATAACTGTTGTTTTATTTTGAAAAAAACACACAAACAAAAACAAATGTATGTGAACATGACATGTTGTGTGTAAGGACTTTATCATGTTGAACAGATTGGGTGTGTTTGGTGGGTGGGGCATGAAAGAAAGGTACAGCTGTAAATTCAAGCTGAGTAAAGTTCAGCTAGTATCATAGAAAAAGTTTTAATATAATAGAAACAAACATTTCTCCTCTCAGTGGAGATACGTGCAATTTAACAGAATATTTTTTTAAAGGTGAATGCTTAGTTAAGCATTCAGAAATCAAATTTGCATTAGGATAATTATTTCACTTCAAATTGATATGAAACTTATGCAAGTTTGGGAGACACTGGGAGACTGGAGAAAGAATAAGGCAGCTAGAATGGAAGAGAAGAGTCTAGCTAGAAGTGATTGTTGTCCAGGAAAGAGGGTGCTTGCTTGGACTAGGATTGTGGTGGAAAAGAGGGAGAAAGTGGACGTGAGAGCAATTTAAGAAATAAAATCACAGACCTTGTTGATGAATCAGATGTAATGGCTGAGAAAGAGAGGTGTCAAGGAAAACACATAGGTTTCTGGTTGCAGAACCGGATGGACGGTGCTATGTCCATTGACATGAGAAGCGCTCTACTACAATAGCCTTCTGACACCCTCCTCTACCCAGCTTGTCAGGAGCTAATTAATGTCAAGTGGTAACCATCACCCCACATCTGCTGTGGTACTCGCATTGAATTCTTCTGCCAGTTATAAAGACAAAATGTCTCTTTTGAAGATCAATTTTGCCATGAAAGTAATTTTCATGGAATAAGGCTTTAAAAAAATAATTAAATCTTTTATTTGACGTCATGGAAACAGTATAGTGTGACAGAATAAGGTACCTTTTCAATGGTCTCAGGAAAATTAGAAGAGTATTTACAATGTAAACAATGCCAAATAAAGGCCAAATGACATCATACCGTGTTTTTTTTAAAAATATTTTTATTGATTTCAGAGAGGAAGGGAGAGAGGAAGAGGGAGATACACCAATGATGAGAGAGAATCATTGATTGGCTGTCTCCTGAATGTCCCCCGGTGGGGATGTGCCCGCAACCCAGGCATGTGCTCCTGCCTGGAATGGAACCTGGGACCCTTCAGTCCGCAGGCCGACACCCTATCCACTGAGCCAAACCAGCTAGGAAACATCATATCATGTTTTGCACACAAAGGTTTCACAGTATTAGTAGAGAACTGCAGTGGGATTAGCTGGGTGTTCGTGTATTACAAAGTAGTATGGTTACATTACAAGTCACATCACGCATTCATTTTATGAAGGAAAGTATTACACACTCACCATCTTTGTAATAATAACTTTCCAAGCTCATTAGCAGTAAAGTTGATAGTTAGAATAAAAGAAAGTATTGCTTTAAAAATTTTTTGAAGTACTTATATTGAGATGCACTATCAAATTGGCCCCAAATATAACAGAGGTGTTCAAGACTTAGTTACTTATTAAAAAGAAGAAAATTATTTATAGCAATTATCTAATTTTAACAAAATAATATTATCCACCACATTAAATTAGTGTTGTGTTGATTCTGTAGTCTTGTATGTACATAATTTGTACATTAAAGTTAACTTTATAGTAGTATAAGAGCTGTAAGTAGAAGGACTTTATACATGGATTCATGAAAGTACATATTCGAGTAATATTATAATATAAATTTAAATAAACATCAGGGCTTTAGGATAATTATTTCCCTTCAAATAGGTCTGAACCTTATGCAAGTTTGGGAGACACTGGGCATTAAACCAACTTTAGTTTGGTCTACAAGACCTTCCGTGATCTGGGCCCACATAATACCACAGCTTCATTTCCTGCCACTCTCCTACTCAAATCTGAGGTCCTGACAACACTGTAATTTCCATGTTTGTACCCTAGCTGTTCCCTCCACCCAGAACAAGCCATCTAAATCTACTCAGCTAAAACAACAAGCATTACAGCCCATAGACATGTGTTGGGATTTTAATCCTCCCAGAGTGATAATTAAGGATTATTTACCCAAATGAATAAAATGATACAGTATGTCTAGCATCTCTAATGGTAACAGGCGCATGAGGACTCTCCTCCATTATTGAAAAGTACGGCTGGACACCTGTAAGGCCACAACATGGGATGCAATAGGGTCTCACTAAGGGAGACAGTAATCCAGCCAAGATGGAACCTTCTGCCCAAAACAGGTCTAGGCACTTCCCAAATGTTTTGCTTTATAAATACTGGCTTTTTATCAGAAGAAGAGATAAACAACTTTGGTCTACATTGGTGATAACCTTTTTGGCATGGATGTCAGTTCAGAAAAATTAAAAATCTATGCAAGCTGCATTTTATTTTCATTCAAAATAGTTCATTTATGGAGTCCCAGGCTGAAATAATATGTATTCTTAAAACAAAAATTGCTTTATTGATTCGAAGACCACTAATGAGAAAAATTCCCGTTACTTTTCAGCTACTAAAATATTACTGAGTACATTTGAGAAGTAACAATACCCAAGCATCTTTTAAAACTCTTATCCTAAAATTAGATATAGATCTAGGTGGATGATATGTGGCCTGCAGCTGACAGCCTGTTGATCTAAAGGAAAAGAAAAGGGAAAATATTTCTCCTTGAGTCAGTCTAAGTTTATATTGCCTAGGGATTCAGAAACAGCTTTTAATTAATATTTTACTTTCTATTTGCTTGTAGATTTTTATAGCTCAAATAAAATATCAGATTTTAAAATACTTATTTAGCCCTAGCTGGTTTGACTCAGTGGATAGACCATCGGCCTGTGGACCAAAGGGTCCTGGGTTTGATTCCAGTCAAGGGCATGTACATTGGTTGCAGGCTCCTTCCTGGCCAAGGCTCTGGTTGGGGCTCATGCAGGAGACAACCCATCGATGTGTTTCTCTCACATCGATGTTTCTGTCTTTCCCTCTCTCTTTCACTCTCCCTAAAAACCAATGAAAAAATATCCTTGGGTGAGATCCACAAATAATCCTATATAATAAAAGGCCAGCAACCATAACGACTGGAATGACCACTCGACCAGTCGCTGTGAGGTGCATTGACCACCTCTCGGTCCCTCCCATCAGCCCGCAGGCTCTGATCGCAGCATGGCAAACGGGGAACCATAGGGCACCGGGTGGGTAGCAGCCCAGGTTTCGGGTGGGTGGCGGCGGCAGCAGCTGGAACGAAGCAGCCCCCGGTCCGGTCCGGGTGCCTGGCAGTGGTGGCCAGAGCAAAGCAGCCTGGGTCCCGGGTGCCGGAGGGGAGCTAGTGCCAGCAGTTGGGGGAAGGAAGGCCTACTCTTGCATGATTTTTTTGTGCATCAGGCCTCTAGTAATAATAATAAAATACTTATCTATTTTTTAGTTATTTATTTATACATATGCAACTTGCATGCTATATTCTATCTGTAGTAAGTTTAAGACAATTTTTTCAAAATTGTAGTAATTTTATTTTCTTCTGGATTTATTCTATTTAACTAACGCAATTTTTTCCCCAAATAATCAATGGAGTGCTAGTCCTGCAAGATATTCTGAGAAGCAGAAATTTTCAAAGTCAACTAAGTGGAAAATTATGTATATGGTATTCAATTCACATAAACAAATTTTAGATAAATACTCTGAGAAATAAAGCCTATTTAGTTAGACCTAGCCAGTTTGGTTCAGTGGATAGAGCGTCGGCCCATGATTGAAGGGTCCTGGGTTCAATTCTGGTCAAGGGATCATGCTTGGCTTGTGGGCTTGGTCCCCAGTTGGGGACGTGCAGGAGGCAGCCGATCAATGATTCTCTCTCATCATTGATGTTTCTATCTCTCTGAAATCAGTAAAAATATATATATTTTTACAAATCAATGGAAAAAATATCCTCTGTTGAGGATTAACCAAAAAATAAAAACCAAAAGCACACACACAAAAAAAAACCCTATTTAGCCTCGTTTAATTCAGTATTTCTCAGACTTATTTGAATGTGAAATAACAAAGAGAAGGGAACGCCTGCTGTGAAGAGCAGAGGGATGAACCTTATCAGTACCTACTTGAGTGAGGCTGACTGAAAAGGGCTCATAAGAACAGGGTGGCTTCAGTCAAACTGACAGCTTAAGTCCAGAAGATTCCATTCCGGCTGAAGTGACCCAAGCAATCTCAGATGAGCCAGGATAACAGTAACAACTGTTACTGCCATTATTTCTGCTTCAAATTGTTAATTGCTCAGGATGGAAGGCACTAGACATACATTATCTCTAACCTCATAACACTCCTGCAAGATAGGTTTCATCCGATTTTATTTATTTGTATTTATTTATTTATTTTTAACAATTACTTTTTTTTTAAATTATTGATTTCAGAGAGGAAGGAGGAGGGAGAGAGAGATAAAAACATCAATGATGAGAGAGAATCATTGATCAGCTGCCTCCTGCATGCCCCACACTGAGGATCAAGCCGCAACCGTGACCTCCTGGTTCATAGGTCGACGCTCAACCACTGAACCACGCCGGCTGGAGCATCCTCCAAATTTTAGAGATAAGGAATCTGAGGCTGAGAGAAAGTGAAATCATCCCAGCAGAAACAGGATTTGGTCTTAGACCCATCTTACTGCCATACCAGCTCAGTCTGAAGCTTCTTCATTGATGCCACTGCTCTCCCTTTGTTCTCCAAGCCACTGATTACCCTCTCTGGAGTCTTCCCTAACAGAAATAATTCTAGAGAAAACAGGTTAAACCACTGATTATTTTGGCCACTTAACTATACCATGTCTGCTTTCCTCTATGAACCAAATATTTGCACATTCTAAATCTGACGAGACCTCTGATCACCTAGGCATGAAATGGTATTTTGAAATTACTTCTCGAGGCTCTTTAAGAATCACACAAGCCCGGCCAGTGTGGCTCAGTGGTTGAGCATTGACCTATGAACCAGGAGGTCACAGTTCAATTCCTGGTCAGGACACATGCCCAAGTTGCGGGCTCGATCCCCACTGTGGGGCTTGCAGGAGGCAGCCAATCAATGATTCTCTCTCATCATTGATGTTTCTATCTCTCTTTTCCTCAATAAAAAAAAGATTTTTTTTGTTTTAAAGAATCACACAATAAAATCAATCTTAACAGTCAAAACCAACTCAAACACCTATAGAGGCCAAGCAGATAACATGAAGGAGGGGAGCTGGTCAGGAACAAGACAACAGTTGGTGACAAACTGTGATTGCTCCACCAAAGGGCTTAACTGTTTCTTAGCTTTGGCATATTGTTGTCAAGCAGAAACGTGAGCCCAGTATTGTTTATTTATTGTATATTTTTCAAATGAATCCGGAAACACAGTTTTTATGTGAAATCTCCCAAATGTTGACAACTAATTTCTTTTTTAAAATATATTTTTATTGATTTCAGAGAGGAAGGGACAGAGAGAGAGATGGAAACATCAATGATGAGATTCATTGATCAGCTGCCTCCTGCATTCCCCCTATTGGGGATCGAGCCCGCAACCCAGGCATGTGCCCTGACTGGGAATCAAACCTTGACCTCCTGGTTCATAGGTTGATGCTCAACCACTGAGCCACACTGGCAGGGCAACAACTAATTTCATTAAAACTTTGGCACTGCCCAAAACAACATAAAATTGCAGGCTGATCGCTCATAACCTCATAAGTCAACTTCTACTAAAAACAATATTACTTCTGCCACCTCCCCTCTACCCCACTGATCACTCCCTCCATCCAGTAGACCTGGGTCCACATTGTTTTTGATACACTCAAAAAAATCAAAAGTTAAGACCTGTCAGTACTGGAGTCATGTTTAAAACCTTAGAGTCTAAAGTTGGTTATAAAAACAAGGAGACCCCCCCCCCTTTTTTTTTAAAGATGGCAAGAGGGTTAAAATAAGTGCATGTGTCACTTGAAGACAGTGGCGGTCATTGTGTTTCTTCTGTGGGATGCATTGTATGCCAAAGTGACTCCACAGTATGAGGAAGTCATTGGCACTTCTCCAGTGACCAAATATTTTTGCTTCCTCCTCTCCAAACTGATTTCCCAGATTAATTTTGGAGACTAGATTCAGGTCCAATTAGGTCTCAGGGTGGGTAGTCCTCCATGACATTCTTTTAGCACTAAGGGTGCTTGTTAGAGGGGTGGCTAATGCCACCCGACACCTGTATTATTCAAAGCTAGGGCTCAAGGTGTGGCCTCTGGTCTTTTAAGGTCAACATCACCACTGTCTCCAGAGAAGAGCCAAGAAGAGGAGGATGGAAAGAGGTTGGCTCCATGGGGAGGGATTCCTCTTCTGCCTCATTCTCCACCTGCTGCTTCAAGGTAAGATGGGACAAGGGCAGGAGCAAAGCAGACATATAGCTTTTGGGGAACAGAGAAACCAGGCTAATTCTTGTTATTCCAAGGCAGCCAATGATTGGATATTCATTTTGGTAAAAACAGAAACTTATAACACTGACAGCTTTGTACCTCTTTCTAGGATCCTAAAAGTTAGCTCACTCTTCTCTTTAGCTACTTCATCACTCGCCTGCTTCGATTGGCCTCTTCTTCCCTGTGTCTTTTTCTTTCCAAGCATATAATCCATCCCCATGGTTTCTGGATATCAGGTAATGTTAAGAAGAGAATTCCTTTTTAGCTCTCTTGAAACAAATGAAATGGAACAGGAAGGAAGCTAAGGGAAAGAATGTGAATAAGACATCATGAAGAGGGAAACTTTTCCAGTATAATTTTCCCCAGTCTAGAGTATTTTTTCTGTTCATTATTGAAAATGAGCAACCAGGAATAGTACAACATCAGAGATAAATAAATATAGATGTTACCACATCATTCTCTGTTTCTATTCCACAAAGTATGACTAGGAAGGGGTTGGGTATAAGATTGGTATCAAGGAACTCTCTTTATGATAGTCTCAGCCCAGGCAGGGTGGCTCAGTGGTTGAGCATTGACCTATGAACCTGGAGGTCATGGTCCAATTCCCGGTCAGGGCACATGCCTGGGTTGCAGGCTCAATCCTCAGTGTGGGGAGTGCAGGAGGCAGCCAATCAATGATACTCTCTCTTATCATTAATGTTTCAATCTCTTTCTTCCTCTTCCTTCCTCTCTGAAATCAATAAAAAAAATATATATTTTTTAAAAAAGATAGTCTTAGTGGTGCCCTGGCCGGTGATTAGAGTGACGGTCCTCACACCAAACGGTCTTGGGTTTGATCCTCAATCAAGGGCACATACCTGGGTTGCAGATTCAATCCCCCCATGCTGGAAGCAACCAATCAATGTGTCTCTCTCAAAAGTCTCTCTCTCTTCCTCCCTCTTTCTTTCTCTCCAAAAATCAATGGAAAAAATATCCTCAGGTGAGGATTAACAAAAAATACAAAGGTAGTCTCAGTGGTGATGACTACTGAGTTTTAGAAGAGAACAATCACAGCACATAGTAGAAACTCATTTAAATATTCATTAAATTGAAAAATTGGGTTCCTTCCTTAAGGTCCTGCATATCTCATACTACCTACCTGATGCCAACAGTGTGTAAGGCCATACCACCCTGAATGTGCCTGATCTCACACTACTTATCTGATTACTCCCCTTTTCGTTAATTTATCATCATCTATGCCTTATTAATATAGTGAGGAAGAGAACTGTGGTTGCAAAATTTGTCACTGACATCACCCAGATGGCTCAAGGACAGAGATGAGCAATGGAAGGACATTGCGTGAAGGTGAAAAGGTTGGTGGTGAGATTGTTAAGAACATAGCAGGACACCGAAAAGCAGTGGTCAGGGCTGAGTTTGCATGCACCTTTGGATAAGTTTTGCATGGAGACAGAAACAATGAAATTAAGGATGGAGCCCTGACTCAGCTCACCTCATCAACTTCCACCATTTGCCTACTAGCTCAGCCCATGTTCCCTGCTCAGGAAGGAGGAGCTCATATGCTTCTCCCATGCCTCCTATTTTCTCACTGTGCAGAAACACTCCCAGGCCCCAGCCCTGGCACTTCTCTCACAGAGTCTCTGGTCTCTATAGGAAGAGCCGACATTTTTACCATCAATTGCTCAGGGTTTGACCAGAATGGGGTGGATCCTGCTGCCTTCCAAGCAGTATTTGACAGAAAGGCCTTTCGTCCAGTCATCAACTACAGCATTCCCACTCAAGTCAACATCTCCTTCACCCTGTCTGCCATCCTGGAAGTGGTAAGTCCTGACCCAACACTGCAATAATCTAGTGGTAAGTTGTGGGTCTCCTGATTGTATTTTGTAAAATTAAGAGCTCATTCTACTATGGGTAGAGGGACATGACATACAATATTACTGCAGGTTAAGTCTGTCCCTTTTTGGAATACTCCACAAGAAACATAATTCCAATGGCCTCATACTGCTTTTTTTACTTATGTTTCCCATGTGCCCTGGATTATTTAACCTACATTTCTCAGTGGCTTACGATTGAAAAATCCTAATTGCCACACAGAACAGCCTTGGAAATGAGTAGGAGGTGAGTGGTGGCATTGGACCTGACTTCATAGATCTAATGATCCCGGATGAAAATTGTCTTTCCAGGATGCACAGCTTCAACTGATGACATCATTCCTGTGGCTAAATCTGGTATGATAGTCTAAGCTTCCTCTTTATTATAGTACCTTCCTTTTTCTACTCCTTGGTCCAACTTTGCAGATTACAATGTATTAAGCCGAGAATACCCATGAATTAGAAAGTTCAAACAGAGCAAGACCAACAATGAAAGCACAAAGCTTCCTGACTATTCTGCCAGTTTAGGAGGGAAGAGATGGGGCACAGGGAGAAGGTAGAATAAACCAAGGTCATGGAAGCCAAGATTTAAATGGCTCCACCCAACGGAATCCAAAGCCAAGCTCAAGGTCTTCCTTGAAAGCTCTGAGAAAGAAGTGGACGTAAGTAAGGCTTTGTTAGTGACATTGTGACAGCTTCACTAGAGAGGGGGTGGGAAAGTGGAAAAAGGAATGTAAAGTGCAGGAGATAGAGCAAGACTAAAACTAGTTCCCATCCCATTTGCCCATGTCCTGGTTTCCTTTAGATCTGGTACAATCCATTCATCAGGTGGAACCCAGAGGAATGTGGGGGCATCAGTAAGCTCAGCATAGCAACTGAGAACCTGTGGCTTCCAGATATCTTCATCAATGAGTTGTGAGTACCAGGGATGAAAAAGGCAAGAAGGAAACCATATCTCCACAGAGGAGCATAATGTAGTCCATAGGGGCCACCCAAAGACTCAATTTAGAAAGGAGCAGAATCTGAACTGAGGAGCTTACAAAATCCCCAGAACATGGAGATCGGTAGAAGGGGGAAACCAGACAAGCGGGCTGGAGTACAGGAATGAGGGGACCTGAGAAAGAAGGCCACGTCTAATGGGGAACCCACAGCACCCACCTCCTCCTCTTTCTCATGTACAGCATGGATGTGGATCAAACACCTACAGGGCTCATGGCTTATGTCACCAGTCAGGGGAAGATCAGATATGATAAACCAATGAAGGTGACCAGCATCTGTAACATGGACATCTTCTATTTCCCCTTTGATGAACAAAACTGCACGCTCAGCTTCACCTCTTTCTTGTACACAGGTGAGTGAGGCTCATATACAGTAGTCTGTTGAGAGGCAGAGAAAGGGTTTTGGAAGAGGAGAGGACCGAAAGCTGGGAACAGTGAGGGAATCTCACTGAAAGTGATGTGGAAGCTAAGTGGCAAGAAATCCAACAGTCTGGGCAAAGAGGTTGGGAGCATTTGGGGAGGCTGAGTTGTCTGGATCTCTTTGCAGTGGAGACCATGGTCCTGGGCCTGGAGAAGGATGTGCAGGAGATTTCTAACATATCACAGAACCTCATGCAGAACAAGGGGGAGTGGATACTTCTGGATATCCGCCAGACCATGATGAGGATGGCTGTGGATGACAGCCAGTACGACCAAATCACTTTCTATGTGAGCTCAGGGGCCCCGGTTGTGATTTTCTCCTAAGATGCATAGCTTATGTCCCTCACTAGAGCATAAGCTCTCCCACTAGAAAATAAACTCTATGAGGGCAGAGATTTTTATCACTTTTTTTTACTGATAAATCTCCAGTGCCTAGCCCAGTATCTAGCACTCAGCAAATATTGATGGAATAAATCCTCCCTGACGAAGAAACAAAGCTCCTAAGGCAGTGATTGCAGTGAGAGTGAGCGTCCCACCCCGAGGGACATCAGAACTTTTTGGAGGGCTGGAATTTTTATGTTCACCTTTTAAAAGAGATGGTGGAAGACACAGGCAACAGTTTGGTGGTTACCAGAGGGAAAGTGGAGAGGGGAGGTAAAAGAGAGTAAAGGGGGGGAGGGTAAATGGTGATGAAAGGAGAGTTAACTTGGGGTGATGAACAACCAATACAATACACAGATGATGGACTGTAGAATGGCACACCTGAAACCTATATAATTTTATGTCAAGCCAATAAAGTCAATAAAAATTTTTTAAAAATAAAAAGAGAGGGTGGGAAAGTTATGAAACACTGTCTTGGGGATATTATGATTCCAAATCCTAGTGACCCCAAAATAATCTGCCACTGTCTTACTTTCCCTCCCATTGGTCTTAAATTCTATTAGCAAATTCACTAGGTATTAAACCTTGATGAGGAGAGCAAGCAGAAAAACAAGGATAAAATGCACATGATAATCTAAGAATCTGGTTCCTCAATCTTGCTAAGAGCACATTGATAGGGACAAAAATGTAAGTGGGAAAAGTTGACACTTTGAGCCAAGAAGGAATGAGATATGTTTCAGTAGTAACCAGTATGGAAAAATCAAACCCTGGGAAGGCAGGCTGTAGTGATGAAGATGACTTTGTTGAAGAGACAGTGAATGTGACTTTTCCTTACTAGACAGATTGTGCTGGGACAAATCTCAACTCTTTTTTAAAAAAAAACCAAAACATTTTTTAATTCATTTTCAAAGAGAGAGGAAGGGAGAGGGAGAGAGAGATAGAAACCTCAATGATGACAGAGAATCATTGATCAGCTGCCTCCTGTAACCCGGGCATGTGCCCTGACTGGGAATTGAACTGTGGCCTCCTGATTCATGGGTCCGCGCTCAACCACTGAGCCACTCTGACCAGGTCAAATCTCAACTCTTGCTCTTAACTTGCTTGGCAGCCTCGCAGCCTACTCTTCACTTGCTACCTCTCTCCTTACCAGGTGGCCATCAGGCGCAGGCCCTTCCTCTACATCATAAACCTTCTGGTGCCCAGTGGTTTTCTGATGGCCATTGATGCCCTCAGCTTCTTCCTGCCAGCAGAAAGCGAGAGCCGTGCCCCCTTCAAGATGACCCTTCTGCTGGGCTACAACGTCTTCCTGCTCATGATGAATAACTTACTCCCGGACAATGGCACCCCCCTCATCAGTATGGCCCCTCCCTCTTTCAGGAGAGTAAAAGCAAGGTTGGGGGGATGGGGCGGGGAGAGAGACCGGTGGAACCAGTTCAGAGTGAAAAGTAATCTTTAAAAAGGGTACCTTAAGAAGAGAGGAAACAAGAAGTCCTGGGACTTGCCACTGGCTCTCACATAGGCTTGCCTTCCCTCCAGGTGTCTACTTTGCCCTGTGTCTCTCCCTGATGGTGCTCAGCCTGCTGGAGACCGTCTTCATCACCTACCTGCTGCACCTGGTCACCACCCAGCCCCCACCCATGCCCCGATGGCTCCGTTCTCTGCTTCTGCACTGCACCAGCCCAAGGGAACGCTGTCTCACTGCACCCCAGAAGGGAAACAAGGGCCTGCGTCTCACCCCCGTCCAACTGCCTGGTAACGAAGTCAGCACTGTCCTCACTTCCTCTTGCAACACCTCCACTTCTCTGCTCCTGCCTCCTTCCCTGTTCCTCTCCATCCTCAAATGACCTTTGCAGCCCATGTCTGGGTCTCTGTCTCTCCTTAGGTCTGAAGGAGCCTGTGGAATTGGTGGGGAAGGTGCCAGGTCCCCAAGAGGCAGAGTTAAATGGGTGCCCTGAGTCAACAAGGACCCAACAGGAAGATGAGGCTCAGAAGCAGCACTTGGTCAGCTTGTGGGTGCAGTTTAGCTACATGATGGACACCCTGCTGTTCCGCCTTTACCTGCTCTTCATGGCCATCTCCCTCACCACGGTCATTGTGCTCTGGAGCACCTAGGCAGATGCCCATCTGCAAGCTCCAGCCTGGAGCTTCTCTGGCCTCTGGAAACCAGAGGCTCTCAGGCCCATCCATACCCCAGCCTCACCTTATTTTTAATCTAGTCCTTCTGTGCAGTCAGGCCAGTCCTGGGTGGTTTCCTATACCCTCCCAGAGTTAGGTCCTTGCTCCTGCATGCCATCAACCCCCTCAGCCTTCCCATAAGTCTTGCCTGCCTGACTCTTCAGGAATACTTCATTGATTGAATCACCCCAATAAACCCCTTTGCATAAAGCACTGGTTCTTCCCTGAATTATATTATAGTATAAAAAAAATCTTGGGATTAGTCTTCTTGACTAAACATGAGTCTTCTTGAAGAAACTTCTCATTACAGCCCTAACTGGTTTGGCTCAGTAGATAGAGCGTCGATCTGCGGACTGAAGGGTCCCAGGTTCGATTCCAGTCAAGGGCATGTACCTTGGTTGCGGGCACATCCCCAGTAGGGGGTGTGCAAGAGGCAGCTGATCCATGTTTCTTTCTCATCTATGTTTCTAACTCTCTATCCCTCTCCCTTCCTCTCTGTAAAAAAATCAATCAATCAATCAATATATATATATATATAAAAGAAACTTCTCATTGCAAAAATAGTGTTTTTCTTCTCTCTCTCTCTCTCTCTCTCTCTCTCTCTCTCTCTCTCTCTCTCTCTCTCCTATATGAGACAATATGTGGAAGTGGAAGAAGGGAGAGAAGAGACCAAATTTATTACAAGGAATTATAATAGAAGAGGAATTAACCTCCTAAATCCATTTATCCTGGATTTAAGCTTCAGAAATTAATAATGTGCTAGAACCAGACATCTCTTACTTGAAGAGTGAAGCCTTTTGTCACAGTCTGACATATGAGTCATTTATCATTAAGCACTTAGAGTGCTAACATAATCTCAAATTAACGTTAACTATGCTGCAATGAGTTGATCTGCCCTTAATCGTGCTAAAAAAAAAAAAAAAGAAAAATGAACATTAGACCAAGAAAAGCACATTTGAAAATGTCATCTGCTTTATTTGGGAGTTATACAAATGAAACTGGAAAATTTCCCTTCCTAGCACTTGCCTCATGATTTTGAGAGTCTTTGTCTATTGGCCATCACTCCCACTAGCTGCCTGGGAAAGTAGAGACCCCACTGTGTCGCTGTACATAAGAGCTGTGGCATGATTTGCTGGACACCCCAGGTTCAGAAAAGGACAGATTTGAGAGCAACTTAATTACAACTCAAACATGATCTTTACTTTTTACAACCATTTCTTGTCCTTTCTTTCGTTTATTCTATTCTCTATCTGAAGCCTAAATTTCCCAGATCACAACCAGCTAGGAGTAAAAAGAGAGTCATAATATTGTTCATTAAACAGTATTTTCCTGACTCCTCCTCTTCACTATTCTTCCTCAAACGCCTTGGGCTCCCTCCAGTCACTGTAGATGACCAGAAGTGGCAAGGACACCCACGTCCACTAGAAGTGCTGCTGTGGTGGTGTGGGCCTACGGTCCTACCCCAGTGTTCTCTGCAGGAGCACCTGCCCTCCCAGAGCCCAAGCCACTGGAGGGCAGAATCCTGGAGTGCAGATGTTCCCAGCTGGATGCTGAGTTGCCAGGACCAGTTGTTACTTGCTCTTGCCTTGCAGTCCCCTTCTGCAGGCAGAAGTCCATGGGAATTGCAGTATGGAGGCAGAAATACTCTGCTGTAGTCTGAATCTCTCCTTTCACAAGCCCCTGGTCTTCCCTTAAACTTGTATCCCTTAATGCCCCCTGTTCCCCTCTCTGCATTGTTTTTCCAAGAAGGTGTTGGCTCCTCAGTTTCCAGAACCCTGTCAAGTATTCCCCTGACCATCACCAGTCCTCCAGGCATGACCAAGACCCAGTGCATACAAACTAGGCTCAAATCAGGAGCCCTGACATTCACCTACATAAATTAGTCTACCTGTGATTATTTTGGCACTTCCTCAACTCAGCTTTCTACAAAGTGGGCCTTTAGAAAGGACACAGTAATACTAGTAATACTAGTCACCAACATTTATTAAGTTATTAATATGTGGCATTTAATCCTTATAGTTACCCAATGAAATGAGTACTACAGATCCACAAACCCTTGGAGTCAAATGTTTTGGAGTTCAAATATTTTCAGGTTCTAAAAAGGTAACAATTGTGCATGTGCTGTGTATTTCAAACACCCAAGTAGGATATGGTACAGCACTCTATAATCCAACATTAATATTTCTGCATTGAAGGGGTCCGGCTGGTGTGCCTCAGTGGTTGAGTTTTGACCTACGAACCAGGAGGTCACGGTTCTATTCCGTTAAGGCATATGCCCGAGTTCTGGGCTCCATCCTCAGTAGGGGGCATGTAAGAGGCAGCCAATCAATGATTTTCTCTCATCATTGATGTTTCTCTCTCCCTCTCCCTCTACCTCTCCCTTCCTCTCTAATTGATGTTTCTCTCTCTCCTTCTCCCCCTCCCTTCCTCTCTAAAATCAATAAAAACATATTTTTAAAAAATATCCTTGGGTGAGGATTAACAAAACAACAACAACAAAAATCATTGGCAGAAGACCTGAATAGATATTTCTCCAAAGAGGACATACAAATGGTCAAGAGACATATGAAAACATGCTCAAAGTCTCTAATCATTGAAGAAATGCAAATTAAAGCCACAATGAGATATCACCTCACATCTGTCAGAATGGTTATCATTAAAAAAATCAACACACAACACATGCTGGCAAGGATGTGGAAAAAAGGGAACACTAGTTCACTGCTGGTGGGAATGCAGACTGGTGCAGCCACTGTAGAAAACAGTATGGAGTTTCCTCAAAAAATCAAAAATGGAACTCCCATTTGACCCAGGAATCCCACTTCTGGGAATATATCCTAAAAAAACCCAAAACACCAATCAGAAAGAATATGTGCACCCCTATGTTCATAGCAGCATAATTTATGATAGCTAATATTTGGAAACAGCCCAGGTGCCTATCAGTAGATTAATGTATAAAAAAGCTATAGAACATTTACACTATGGAATATTATGCAGCTATTAAAAAAGAAGGATCTCTTACCCTTTGGGACAGCATGAATGGACTTGGAAAATATTATGTTAAGTGAAATAAGCCACACTGAGACTATCACATGACCTCACTTATTTGTGGAATCTAGTGAACAAAATCAATTGTCCAACAAAATAAGACATGAAGCATGGAGGCATGGAACAGACTAACATACCTTGATGTGAGGTTGAGGGGACAAGAAGAGATAAACCACAAAACTTATATACTTATATGCATAGCCCACAGACCTGGGGGGCGGGTAGGGACTGGGAGGAGGAAAAGGGGGGAATGGGAGATATCTGTAATACTATCAACAATAAAATATTTTTAAAATATTTTATTGATTTCAAAGAAGAAGGGAGAGGGAGAGAGATAGAAATATCAATGATGAGAGAGAATCACTGATCGGCTGCCTCCTGCATGCCCCACACTAGGGATTGAGCCCACAACCCAGGCATGTGCCCTGACCGGGAATTGAACTGTGACCTCCTGGTTCATAGGTCGACACTCAACCACTGGGCTACGCTGGCTGGACAGCAATAAAATACTTTTTATAAATCATTGCTAAGTGTACAGAAACTAGAAAGCCAAATGTGACACACTAAAGAACACCTATTTATCATGCAGGCTGACACCTAAAGAGCAAAATTGAATTCTAGGTGGGAGGTAATAGACATAAAGAATTACAGACTTTATAGTTCAATCCTCTCATTTTTTAGATGAGAAAAGTGAAGTGGAGAAAAGTAAAATGATAAATAATGGGTTGCCATGCTTAAAGAGAACGTGGGATCAGAGGCTGTGCCTGTCAGAGTGGCAGCCCGGGTGAGTGCTTGTCTGTGGGACTCTTTTCCCAGGTGCCTTTCAAGAGTTTCAAGACCCTCCGTCTCTCCTGCTCCAGGCACCATAGTCAGTCTGACCTCAACTACTACCCCATCCTGCAGGATGTTTTGGCTGCCTCCTGACCTCCTAAGTCCTGAGCCCTGGCCAACAGTCTCTGCATGTGATTGCTGTCCATTTGGGCTGCAAAACAATGACTCTCACTTCCCCTGTCCATCAACTAATTCTGCCTTTGCCAGTTTACAGCTATTTTCCCAACCTGATCCCCCAGGGTCTCAGATGAATGGGGCCACCAGAGGGCCATGCAGTATGATCCGTCTCTCCCCACCCCCCACCCCCACACACACACCACCACCACCTTAGAATAAGCTAAGGAGAAAAGTGTTGCTGTCTGTGACTTGCAAAAGTACAGCTCCTGTCCCCACTGTTGAACTTTGTGTTCAGGCATTGTTTAGGCCTGCGGATTTCATTGGGAAACCTGAAGGTCTACTGATCCAGTCCATCAGACTTCCCAGCTATAGAGCAATGAAAATAGCAAGGAAAGAGCAATGGAATCAGATTGGCCTGGATTTGAATCTGGATTCTACCAATTCCCACATGGGTGGACATTGAGCAAGATTTCTTGACCTCTCTGCACCTCAGTTTCCTAATCTGTAAAATGGGAGTAACAGTGCTTACCTCTCAAAGCAGTTGTGAAGCTATGAGTACTATAAATAAAAGGCCTAACATAGTATAGAGCACATAGCACAAACTCAATAAATGGTAGCTCTGATTAAGTTATTCTGAGCCTGCCCTTGATTGGAAACTTAGAGGGAGCAGTCAGAAAGAAAAGGCTGGGCCCTGGCTCCTGCCCTCTGGATCCTACCTGCTTCAGACTGCTGTGCTTCTGCCAGCCCCCACCTCCACCTACCTGCACCCAGGATGGAGGCCCACACCTCAGCCACACTGGGGGAACAGCAAGTGACTTCTCTGATTTGGCCTCAGGACTCCCCTGAGGTTCCCAACCACCTTTCTTACCTCTGTCCAAGGTGCCTGTGTCTTTCCTCATCCATGGTGAACTGACAACCAGGTATTTGACATTTATTGACTACACACCACTGTATGCCACAGACTGAGGGAAGGTGGGGGTGGAACAAAATATGCTTTCTGCTCTCAGTGAGGTTCCAGAGCAAGAGGGAAGGTGCACATATAAAGAGATGTTTCCAATAGAAGGATCACAACAGATTTCAGCAGTGTGTGTGTGTGTGTGTGTGTGTGTGTGTGTGTGTGAGAGAGAGAGAGAGAGAGAGAGAGAGAGAGAGAGAGAGAGAGATTCACAGATGACTAGAAGCTTGAGTCGAGCTGAATCTTTAAGAATTTATTAGTGGAACAAGTGATCAATGGTAGAAGATATATTTTAGGTTGAGGGAACATGGAGGAGTAAAATCACATATTGAGTATTAGGGTGCTGCTATGTAATACGCAGTGTTTTTCCATGTTAGTCCAAGGCCCCTGAGCATTCGAATCAGCTGTGGATCTAGTTAAAACTGTAAATTCTTGATCACTACTGCCTGCAATTCTGATATGGGGCTAAGATTCTGATTTAGGGCCAAAGGGGTGAGGGTCAGATGTGTAAGCTACATATTAAAGATAAGAACAATTCCTTTTTTTTTTAAAGAACAATTCTTTTAGAACATAAAATCCAAGATAAAATGATTGAAAGAGAGGTGGGAGTTAAGTCACAAAGAGCCTTTTAGTCAAGCTAAGGAGCTAGATTTCATCCTGTGGGCCATGGGTTTTCTGAGTGTGGTCCCAGGACATGGGGCCACAGCATCACCCAGAAATTTTCAGCCCAGGCGTTCTTAACATAACTCTAAAGACAATGGAACCCATGGAAAGATTTCAAACATAAGAAGGGTACAGTCACATCTGCATTTCAAACAAATCGCACAGGCTGCTCAGTGGAGGCTAATTTAGAAGAAGCCAGACTGGGAGTGAGATCAGGAAGGAGGTGACCAGGTGTGAAGCCAGAGGGCACTGACGGTACCGCATAGTTTCTAGAGAGATTTTTTTTCACATGAAAGTTTAGCTCATTAATCCTCTCATGAAAAATCTGCGCAATCACCACAGATAAAGTCACTGAAGAATCTTCACTCCTTCTGTTGTTCCATCTCCAGCTCACTTTTGGCCAGCACCAACATTGGCCTTTGCAGTCCCCCTGACGTTCTTCACTCTGTTCTTGCGTTCCTTTCTCTGTTTTCTTGAGGTCTTCTTCTCATCTAGGCCGTGTCTTGCAAGTCTGCGTTTGGGTTCATTTTTCTTTGCGTAACGCAAGGATTCATAAATCATGCCAAAGCCAGTGGTCTTGCCACCGTCAAAGTGGGTTCTGAATCCAAACACAAAGATGACATCAGGTATAGTCTTATACATTTTGGCTAGTTTTCCCCGAATTTCTGTCTTGGATACTGTTGCCTTCCCAGAGTGAAGGACGTCAATGACCATTTGCTTCCGCTGACGTAATCTGTTGGTCATGAACTTCCTGGTCTCGATAGTTACTGTGTCACTCATGATGAAGGCTGATCTTCAAGCAGCCAGGGAGGAAAAGAGAGCCACTCTTCCTTGGCCAATCATGTCAACGCGTACGGAACGAGAGATTCTTTACTTTGGCTTTCTACGCTCCTGGGAAGGCTGGCTTGTGCTGCACGAGGCTGCTGCACGAGGATGAAGGATATGCTTTTCCAGGCGGGGTGCCCATTGCTGAGCTGCAACTGGTGACAGAAACCCCAGGGGAAAACAGAGATTCCTAGGAACCCCCTGCCCTCTAGGCTGATGGTATCCTCCAATAGATCTAAGACTGCTCCCAAACAGGAAGGACTCAGAAACCCAGCCGTGTCCTCAGCACTGACTCAAACCACTGCCAACTTCCCTTAACGCCTGAAGGCATGCCCAGTGCTCCGGGCCCAGTGCTCTATGCCCAGCCTCTGGCCCCTCTGCAGCTCCGTGGTCCTTTCTGCTCAGACACCCTGAGTAGCCCTCAGCCAGAACAAGATGTGTGCCCCGGGCAAGGACAATACCCATCTGGTGCCTCCACAGGGCCTACGTAACTGGACAAGATGACACTTGCCCACCTCTCAGAGGGGAGCAAGCTCGCCAGCCTCCTCCCACAGCCCCTGCTGGCTGGCCTGGACACTGGGCCCCTGCCCCTGGACCTCAGACACCGTAGCTCACCTGGGCTCCTAAATCCAGTGTCTGTGCCTCTGGCCTCAGTAGCCTGAAGCCTCAGGGACTCTGTTGCCCAACCTCACTTTTCCTGATTCCCCAGAGCACAGCCATGGAGACATCAGATACTAATACCAAGAAGCTTGGAAAGGATGCTCAGGTGGCTGCTCACTGTACATCCTGGAAGTTCCATGGAGATAGAGCAGAAGTTGTCCTGCCAGTCAGAACAAGGAATGAGAGGAGAGGACACAGTGGCCATCCTATAATTGTTTGGGATAAAGAAAGGTGTTAAATCCCTAGGAATCCAAGTTGCCAGTGGTTCTCAATAGTGGGCAATTTTACCCCCAGCTGGACCTTTGGCAATATTTGCAGATATTATTAATGGTTGCAACTGGGATAGGGGGATGTTACTAGCATCTGGTGGGCCAGAGATGCTGCTAAACATTCTACAATCCTAGGACGGCCCCCCAAACAAAGAATTATGCAGCCCAAATGTCAACAGTACCAAGGATGGGAATCTCTGCTCTGGGCAATCCCAGGCTCACAGCAGTCCTTAACTGACCCAAGGAGGCAGTTGAAGTCCAAATTCAAAGCCTCTGTCTATAGCTGTCCCAGCTGAGTGCCTAAGAATCCTAGAGATATGTGAACCCAAGATGGAGACTCCAAAGATGCCCAGAGAAAGCAGGGAGTGTGGAGGAAGTCCCTGACCCTCACACAATGACCCCTGAATCAGCTAAGAGTTTCGAAACCACCTCCTAATTCCAGGTCGCCATAAAAGCCCACGGCTTGGCTTAGGACAGACATGTGCCTGGAGCTAAAATGGGAATTTTAGGGACTCCCCAGGATATTCCTGGGAATGTAGGGTAAAGCTATTTCTAATGGCCTTAGAAAATGATAACCCAGCTACTGAAGCTCTGTCTAAATATCAGAGCCGACTGGAGAAGGGAAGGAGGAGGCAGGCACACCCAGGAGGAATGTCCAAAGCACATTTGTAACAAGGAACTCTGTCCTGGGATGAACTCTGAGAGCCGGCCTCCCAAACAAGCATTCCAGGTGCTTAATTATTTGACTGAGCCGGAGGGCTGGCCAGTGTGGGAAGTATGTCGTACACCCAAAGAACTCTGAAGGTAGAAAGAGACCCCATGTCCATGCCGAGACTTATATGTGAGTCTTATATGGCTTGCTATATGCTGTAAGCAGTAGAAAACCTGCAACCCTGGTTATTTTAAGTACTACCATTTTTCTTGCTTTACTTGAATATGGTCTCTCACTCATCATTTTAGGTGTTTCTTATAAAAGATGATCAATTAATTGGGGGTGTTCATTTTTTTTGTTAATGATAAGATTTATTTTTTCTCAAATTTACTGTGTTTTAAAATATGGTCAGGAAATATAAGGTCCAATCGCCATCTCTTTCCTTGGCTGCATTGCTTTTACCGCATACTCCTGCCTAATATCTGTGCTATAGGATTGTTGGGAGGCATACATAAAATAAGGTAGGTAAGAAAGACATCACAATGCCTGGCATACGGTAAGGTACTCAATGTTCGTTATCATTACTACCACCAGCCCAGTATTACCTGAGATTTCCAGATCCCAGAGGTGCAACTCTAACTCCCCAGGTAGGATAAATCCAGGCCTTACTACTTTATTTCTCCTGCCCCTATCATCTCCATCCCCTGGCAGCTAAATTTACTTTAGAATCCAACCCATAGACTTAGGTGCAGTTTTTCAGCCAACCTTGATAAAAACAAGATGTGCATCAACCATCTTCAGGCACTTTCAGCAGGGCTTGATGCTAAGCTTCCTTTCCTGGATCCAAAATCTGGTAGCCTAGCCTACCTGCAGAACTCAAGCACCCCTTAAAAGTCCTTCACTCTTGCCTGCCTCCTGTGGCTCAGCCGTTGAGGTCATGGTTCCATTCCTGATCAGGGCACATACCCGGTTTTGGGTCCGATCCCCAGTAGGGGGCGTGCAAGAGGCAGCTGATGGATGATGTTTCTATCTCTCTATCCCTCTCCCTTCCTCTCTCTCTAAAAATCATTTTTAAAATGTTTTTAAAAAATAGTGTTGAGTGCAAACTGTAATAGAAAAATAAATAAACTAATTTTTTAAAAGTTCTTCTCTCTTAGCCAGTCCAGGAGTCCAGTGTGCCACATGTATGTGTCCATGTGGATACAGACATAGCAGGACTTTGGTCCAAATGACACGATGGCCCAATCTTTTGACCAAGTTTCTAAGGAAGGAAAGAAATGATGTAGAGAGTTTGTGGGCTGAAAGACTGCGCATGTGGCAAATCTCAAATGGAAGCTATTACACCCTCTCTCCTGTACTTTCCTATTCTGGGCCCCTAAGTCGTTCGTTCCTACCTTCCTCAGCACTTTCTAGTTAGGGCTGTCATGATCTTTCATTCTGAACAAAGTCTCTTTTGTATTCTAAAAGAAACTTTACCCTTCTGCAAGAAAAAAATTTCCAAGTCTTTCTGGAAATGTAACTAATGTAACATAACAATGCTTCAACTCACTCTTTCACTCTCTGATTGTTTTTTATAGAGGTGTGACATAAGATATAATATTGATACATGCCATTAATATGAATATCATCTGAGATTACTAGTTTATGATAATGTATAACACTATTGACAACATAAAACATTAAAAACAGCTCTACTATCTGTTAATTTTATGACTTCTATTATCATGTAATTAATGCATAGAGTAAAAAAAATGTATTCGGGACATTGATTTGGGGGAGAATGAATCAGGGAGGCAGAGAGATTGGAAAGAGAAAACCTAGATAAGGGGTCTTGGGGAAAGATAATCAATGATGAAGATATGAGTCAAAATTATAATTTGGTATTTGCACTTAAACCTAGTGAATACATAACCAAATCCTTAAATATTGTCACCTTTCCAAATCTGCAGATTACTTGGTCTTACAAGAACATAATTCTTATTTCCCCAGCCCACACTCCTCACTATGGCAAGTTATTTTGTTACTGATCTCAGCACAGAGTAGCCAAACAGGCCCTTCTCCCTTAGTTTTGGCCCAACTTCCTCCCTGCCTGGAGCCCGGTAGGCATACCTGGACAAGGGCAAAGCAGAACACTTTGCTGTGACCTCTCTGGGCACAGCCTCTCACCAGGGAGTGGTCATAAGCAGTATTCAAAACCAGGATCCAAGGTGTGGTCTGAGCTCCTTTAAGCCCAAGGGATTTGGGAGCTCCTGGTGAGTCCCCAGAGAAGAGTGCAGAAGAGAAGATGGAAGGGGAGTGGCCCCCTGGGGGGCAACTCCTCTTCTACCTCATGGTCAGCCTTCTGCTTCAAGGTAAGACGGGGCAAGAACAGGGAAGACCAGAGTGTGGTTCTGAAGGACATCTAAGAATTCCCCTCTAGTATTTGGAGGACATTCAGAATTAAGATGTTAAATATTTCTTCCATAATGTCTGTGTCTTGATTTCCTTTTGGTGACAGAAAGACAATCCACTGATCAGGGCACAGCCTTCCTCTATTCCTACCTGCATAGGGATCTACCAAGCTGTCCCATTTCACCATCTCTCCAATTCCATCTTTTCACTGACCCCAGAGCTCCTTCCAGTGTGTCATCCCACTCTCCCTATCTCTTTTTCCTTTGATATGGTATCTATGAAAAGAGTAGATGCTAATTTCAAACTTGCCCTGAAGGAGTAAGTGAAACATCAAGGGAGGGTGGGGAACAATCTGAGGCAAAAGGAAGTGGATACTTTGCTTCCACTGGGGAATATTTGTTCCAAGTCAGGGTACATAGCTTCAACAGTATGGAAAGAAATGGAGGTGAAGAGGAGCAGGCAGAGAAAAAGAACCAACAAAGGTGACAATGGGGCAAAGATTCTGCTCAGGTACTACCCAGACGGCTCCCTGGCCATGGCCAAGAGACACCACCACAAAGCCCCACTATGTGATCAGCACATAGTATATGCTCAGTGGTACCACCTAATAATTCCAATGCTGGAAATAAACCCCAACATATCTGGGGTCACTAAATCTGAGATAAGCAGCATAAAAATGCATAGCACCAAGGTAAACATCCATTCAGAATACCTTACATATTTCCCACATCCACTTAGTACTAGTAAGTGCTGTTGTTTGCTTCTCTTATCTTTTTGATACATCTGTTCTTGCAGAAGTCCCTGAGGAAGAAATGCAAATGAGAAATACATCAGAACAGACTAACTACCCGTTTTAGGGCAGTGCTCAGCAGTCTACTCGGTGGGCCCAAGAACATGGTGATGGGTCCACTAAGACTCCTTAAAGTGGCTGCCATTGCAGCAAGGCTGGTTTGCATATAGATTCGGACAGGTTTTGCATGAGAATGAAACAATGGGAATGAGGATAGAGCCCTGACTCAGCTCACCACATAGACTTCCACCATTTGCCTACCAGACCAGCTCATCCTCTGACCCTGGCAGGAAGGGCTTGGCCTTGGGAGGTTTGGTACAGGAAGGAGGGTTCACCTGCTTCTCCCAGTATGTCCCCTGCTTTCTCTCTCTGCAAAGAGGCTCTATGGAGACCCTCTCTCACAGAGTCTCTGCTCTCTACAGGAAGAGCCGACACTTTCACCATCAATTGCTCAGGGTTTGACCAGAATGGGGTGGATCCTGCTGCCTTCCAAGCAGTGTTTGACAGAAAAGCCTTTCGTCCAGTCATCAACTACAGCATCCCCACTCATGTCAACATCTCCTTCACCTTGTCTGCCATCCTGGAAGTGGTGAGACCTGGTCCCCACTTTCCATAGCTTCTAATGGGGAATAAGGATCCTCTGTCCTGTCGACCCAGCATTGTACTGGTCTAGTGGTGGACAATAGGTACTCTGAATGGATTTCGTATAAATAGAGGGGTTTCCTATAAGATGAGGAAACATAAAGAAGAAAGCTGCAGTGGTATTTTTTTTCAGGAATGATTTGTCCGTGAGTCCTGTTCTTTGTGAATGCTCTAAAAGGAAGTGATCTGTCTGTTGATTAAAACCTGAATGGTATCTAGATACAAGAGGAGGCAAGTAAGGAAAAGACAGTCCAACATTTAGAACGATGCCTGGCCCAATACATTAGTCAATATTATTAAGACTATGACCTGGGAGCAGGGCAAGACTTTTTTGCACTAATGCACTAATGGTCCTGGGTGGGAATTTCTTCACCAGGATGTACGGCTCCAGCTTCTGACGTCATTCCTGTGGATTAATTTGGTAAGGCAGATTCAACTATCCCCTTCCCACTTCCATTTATAAGTTATTTTTGAGGAGTTACCTTAAGGTTTTCCAGTCCAAACCTCTAGTCAGTGTATAAATCTTTCTGAGACCAAATAACTCCATTTAGAACAGTGAGGACACAAATCTCCCTGAGCATCTTAGGAAGGGAGAAATGGTGACCGAAGAAAATGGGCAAGTGGTTATAAGCCAGTCTATTGGTGTGTTCCTGGGTCTAAGTGATATTAGGCTATATTTAAGGACTGCCTGGAAAAGGGGCCATTGTGGGGTATTTTGCCAATGACAGCTGGCTAGATAAAGAGGAGGAGGTAGGAATGGGTTAGTAGGGACATGACTGGTGTGAGAGGATCAGAGTTTAAAGAAGAATGGGAGAGGCTGATTGGACCTCTGTTTCCCACTGCCTTGCCTGTAGATGTGGGACAATCCTTTCATCAGCTGGAACCCAGAAGAGTGTGTCGAAGTCAATAAACTCACTGTATCAGCAGAAAACCTGTGGCTTCCAGATATCTTCATTGTAGAATCGTGCGTATCTGGGCTGGGAAAAGCCTGTACGAAGCCCATCTTAAAAGAACAGCCTAGGGTCAAATGCAGGGCACAGGGACACCAAAAGATTCAGACAGGGGCACAGCCTCCATTCATTGACTCCCACAATTCACTGATTCCCACAAAACACATGAGGAGTAGCATAGGCGACATAGAGTGACGTTAGAGAAAGAACCCAAAAGGAGAACACAGTAAGGGAAGACCTGGGAAGAAAGGGAGACACAGGCTGATTAAGGCCCCCACAGCCCCCACCTCTCCTCCTCTCAAAAACAGCATGGATGTGGATCGGGCACCTACAGGTCTCTCCGCGTATGTCAGCAGTGACGGTCGGATCAAGTACGATAGGCCAGTGCGGGTGACCAGCATCTGTAACCTGGACATCTTCTACTTCCCTTTTGACCAACAGAACTGCACCTTCACCTTCACTTCCTTCCTCTACACAGGTGAGTGAGACATGTTTTGGCAGCTATTTTAGATTCGCAGGAAGACAATGAGTGGTGTAGGTATTATGAGGGAAAGTTTTAGACCAGTCTTTCCCAATTCTGGCTGCCCATTAAAGCTTTTAAAAATAGCAATAACTATACAACACCCTAGAGATTCTAATTCCATTGTTCCAGGTGGGGCCCAGATGCTCTTATCTTTTAAGATCTATTTTTATTTATTTTAGAGAGGAAGGGAGAGGGAGAGAGAGATAGAAACATCAATGATGAGAGAGAATCATTGATCAGCTGCCTCCTGCATGCCCCCTAATGGGGATCAAGCCTGCAACCCAGGCCTAGGCCCTGACAGGGAATTGAACTGTGACCTCCTGGTTAATAAGTCAACGCTCAACTACTGAGCCACACCTACCAGGCAGTACTGTTATTTTCTATGTATCTCCCCAGGTTTTGCTAGTTAGTGTGCAGAGTTAAGAATTACTGCTTTAATTCCTCAATAAATTCTTTTTTTTTTAATAGTCACCAAACTACTGCTTTAGTCTTAAGTGGCCTTTGCACCATATCTGACCCTGAGCTACTGAACCTCTATAATTTTTAGCTCAACCCTTTTAACTTTAATAGCTAACACACTTAAACCACTAACTCAATGTAACTGAATGCCACCAGGTATCACTGGGCAGATTTGAATATATCAATCATTAAATGGGCATACAGGTAATGATAAAAATGTTGAGCTGTTCCATGATTGATTCCACTAAAACAGCACCATACAACTGGGGAATTGAGAAGGAAAATGGGAATGACTCTCGTTTGAGTCACATCCAAAATTCCCCTAACAACTTTGACTCATCCTTGTTTTCAACAACAACAAAATCAGTGCTACAGCACACACATATGACTTTCTGGTCCTGGAACCCACTTCTGAAAAATCCTGATGCCCTGCTTTTAAAAAGACGAAGAGGAAAATTTGTTGAAGAAACTCAGTGGGGGAGGAATTGAATTTTGTGGGCAGGAGACTCAGGAACTTGTGGACTGAGCTGCCCTGGCTCCCTTGCAGTGGACAGCATGCTTCTGGGCATGGACAAGGAAGTGTGGGAGATAACAGCTACGTCTCATGACATCATTCAGACCCAGGGAGAGTGGGAGCTCCTGGGCATCAACAAGGCCACCCTAAAGATGTTGGTGGGCAGCAATGTATATGACCAGATCACGTTCTATGTAAGTCCAGGGAACACGCTTTGACTTCCTATCCCAATTGCTCTGCGATTTTTCTCTTGATCCAAGGCTTTTTGAGGTAGAAAAAGAAGCTTTAGGGGGTTAAGCACCTGCTCCCCACCCCACCCTATACCCTGATGGTCCTAAAGAAGGATCCCCAAGGACCTCTGCCTTGCAGAGAGGAGGAGCAGCTGGGCTTCCCCCTCAATGGAAAAGCCACCATCTGATGGTGCAAAGGGCACTCCTTGCCCCTAAACATCTACAGTTGTATTCCCAGCAGGTTGGACACAAATGCAAATTAGAAGACAAACTGGGGACGCTTCTGTAGAAGGCATGTGTTACTTAAAGAGATCATCCCATGACCAGCCAAACACCACACCCGCAAAGATTAGAGTCAAATATGCAACTGAGCCTTTAGCATCAATGTAATTGCCACATTCTCCACACTGTCTCCTCCCCCACCAGGTGGCCATCAGGCGCAGGCCCTTCCTCTATGTCATAAACCTTCTGGTGCCCAGTGGTTTTCTGATTGCCATTGACGCCTTCAGCTTCTTCCTGCCAGCAGAAAGCGAGAGCCGTGCCCCATTCAAGATAACCCTTCTGCTGGGCTACAACGTCTTCCTGCTCCTGATGAATGAGTTACTCCCTGCCAGTGGCACCCCCCTCATCAGTATGGCCCCTCCCATTTTCTGGGGAGGAGAAGGCAGCAGAGGACAGGGAGGGGAACCTGGAGAACTGGCTGCCTCTCCACTTAAGGAGGAAGGGGGTTCTGGGGAAATATTGAATTTGGGGAAAGAGGCTTAAGAAAAGTGTAGAGATGATCCACCCTCGTTTAGTGTTAATTGCATTTGTCTTCAGGTGTCTACTTTGCTCTGTGTCTGTCTCTGATGGTGCTCAGCCTGCTGGAGACCATTTTCATCACCTACCTGCTACACCTGGCCACCACTCAGCCCCCACCTATGCCCCGGTGGCTCCATTCCCTGCTTCTGCACTGCACCAACCCAATGAAATGCTGTCCCACTGCACCCCAGAAGGGAAACAAGGGTCTGGGTCTCGCCCCTGCCCACCTGCCTGGTAAGGAAGTCAGCACTGCCCACATTTTTTCCTCCAACATCTTCATTTCTCTGCTTCAGCCTCCTCCCCTGCCCCCTCTCCCTCCCAGTTGATCTTCACAGCCCATGGCTGAGTCTATCTTTCTCTGTAGGTCTGAAGGAGCCTGTGGAATTGGTGGGGAAGGTGCCAGGTCCCCAAGAGGCAGAGTTAAATGGGTGCCCTGAGTCAACAAGGAGCCAACAGGAAGATGAGGCTCAGAAGCAGCACTTGGCCAGCCTGTGGGTACAGTTCAGCCACATGATGGACACCCTGCTGTTCCTCCTCTACCTGCTCTTCATGGCCACCTTCATCACCTCCGTCATCGTCCTCTGGAGCACCTAGGCTGACATCCACGTCCATCTCTCCCTGCAAACCACAGTTTGAGTTTCTCCTTGTATTAGGGCCAGCCAAACTCTGACCTCTTTCATAATCTTAGCCACTTCTCCAGTGACTACCATGTCCTCTTCTATATTCTCAAAACTTCAACACAGCCCTACCGAGTAGGTTCAGAACAGCCATAGTCCTCTCGTATTCCATGGTCATCATTCCTGCACAAGTTTAGTGTCCCTCAGCCACACCTAACTTAACTCTGACTTCCTTATCCATTGAGATCCAGGTCAGTGCAGTCTCTCCTTGATTGATTGACCCAATAAACAACTTTCCAGGAAGCACTGACCCCTCAGTACCTTTATGATAGGTCCACAAACTCTGGGGTGGAGAGTCCTCCTGCAGAAGTTTTGACACTTCACCCTAAACAGTGTATCGTAATATTATTTGATTTTAAGTCTTTCAGACACTTTCAGAGTTTAAAAGATTACAAAGGTAAAGTCTCATTTGCAAGAAATTACTATAAAATGGTTATAATTGCAAAATATTTCTTTCATCAATCATTTTCATTTTCCTTTACCTCTCTCATTTCGTAAATTGCTCTTTGAAATAAATATTGTGTCATTTTTAAAAATTCTGACAGATTCCTCTGATTCCACAAAATCAAACAGAGAGGGCAGTCTGAATACACATGCTTGGAGGAGGGCCAGGAAGGCAGTCAAGGACCTCAGAGTTCAAGTTAAGTAAATTGTCATGCAGCCACATGATGGAATGCCTTGTAGCCATCTAAAGTGGGAATATAGATCTATGTTCATAAACATGGAAACAGGTCCATGGTATATAAAGTGGAGAAAACAAGTTACAAAACAGTATGTACATATTATTTCTGTAGGGGAAAAAAAAGCGCTAGAGAGAAATGTAGAGAAAAAGGTATGGATGTCTAAACACCAAAACATGAGCAAATTTTGTGCTGGATAATGGAATTGGGATTATGAGTGATTGCTGTTTTCTTTTATATATTTAACTATATTTTCTTAACTGTTTTCAATGAACAAATATTACTTTTACTATCAAAAATCATATTTAAAATGTTTAATTTTTTTACTTTTCAATTACAGTTGTTGTATAATATTATATTAGTTTCAGATGTACAACCTGGTGATTAGAAATTTACATAATTTACAAAATAATCCCTCCAATATTTCCAGTAGCTACTTGACACCACACATAATTATTACTATATTATTGACTATATTCCCTGTGCTGTATTTTACATCCCCATGACTGTTCTGTAACTACCAATTTGTACTTTTTAATCCCTTCACTTTTTCACCCATCCTCTCCAACCCCTCTTTCATCTGGCAATCATCAAAATGTGCTCTGTATCTATGAGTCTATTTCTGTCTTGCTTGTTCATGTAATTTGTTTTTTTAGATTCCACATATAAGTGAAATCATATGGCATTTATCTTTTCCTATCTGACTTATATCACTCAGCGCAATACCCTCTAGATTCATTATGTTGCTGCAGACGGCAAGATTTTATTGTTTTTATTCCTGCCTATCACTTAGAATCAAAGGACAGATAAAGAGCTTTCCAGGCAAGAATAACTACTGAGTTCACCACCATCAAACTAGTATCACAAGAAATTTGAAAGGGTCTTCTTTAAGAAAAAGAAGAAGAAAGATAAAAATATGAATAATAAAATGGCATTAAATACATATCTATCAACAATTAATTTAAATGCAAATAGATTAAATACTTCAATCAAAAGATGTATGGTGACTGAATGTGTAACAGTGGGAAATTGTAACCTACCCCACCCCACCATTCTTTTGATGTTGTTTCGATAAATGCAGACTCTGACTAATATGTAACTTATAGATAAGCAGCATATTTGTATAAGAATACTAGGAACTAACTTCAGAAGATGCAACCCAGACCGACAGTCATCCCAGTTCCAGGAGATTTACTGACCTTCAACCATAGAACCAGGATGATGAAGACCAGGGTGATACACACCAGACCATCACATAACCAGTTTCAAGATCCTCATCAGAATGGACTATGCTGGCCTGCATGTAGAGAACTTTTCAACCCCACTCTTTGTTCTGCTTTCCCTCTCCCGCCTTATAAAAACCTCTGCTTGCACTGAGATGTTGAGATGGACTTTGTGACAAGAGTCCATCTTCTCGAGATGCCTGCATTTGAATAAACCTCTTTCCTTCTTCACCAGCATCTGTTTTACGAATTTGGTTTTCCTGGTGGCAGGCAGCCGAACTTGGGTTCCCGTTACAAATGGGTAACAAAACAAGATCCTTATGTATGGTGTCTACAAGAGACTCACTTTAGATCAATAGACACACACAGACTAGAAGTAAAGAATGGAAAAAGATAGTTCATGAAAATGGAAATTGCCCATGCACCAAGAAGTTGCTGGTTCAATTCCAGGTCAGGGCACTTGCCCGGGCAGGACACAGCCAATCGATGTTTCTCTCTCTCTCTCTCTCTCTCTCTCTTCCCCCTTCCTCTCTCTAAAAAAATCAATAAAAATATATTTTAAAAAAAGAAATAAGAAAATGGACGTGGGAAAAAAAGAAGCTATAGTAGCAATACTTATAACAAACACTATAACAAGAGACAAGAAAGAACCCAGCAATTCCACTTCTGGGTATTTATCCAAAGAAACCCAAAATACCATTTAAAAGACATACACATTTAAAAATAATAATAAGACATATATATTCATATGTTCATTGAAGCATTATTTGCAATAGCCAAGATTTGGAAGCAACCTAAGTGTCCATCAGTAGATGAATGGATAAAGAAGAAGTGGTACATATACTAGTATACAATGGAATAAAACCCCATATATTTTTTTAAATCTTTATTGTTGAAAGTATTACATAAGCCATCCTTTTTTCCCCATTAAACTCTTCCAACCCACTCCTGGTCTCCCCGCCCCCCCCTTTAAAAAAAAAAAAAGAATTCCCTATTAATAGCACTTCTTACCTTCATCAGCAGTTATTATCCTGAGGAGGATTTTAACAGCTAGCTGGGAACAAGGCCTTGAGGACAGACAGAAACTGAAAGGGAAAGTAAAAGCATACCAAAAAATATATCTGAATTATATTTCAATTAGGTGAATACATTTCAGGGATCTATTTACATTTGTATCTCCCCTAAGAGAGTGTGCTTTTCTAAAGATCAGGTACAAATCTTATCCATTTTTTTAATCCTCCCCAGAGGATATTTTTCCATTGATCTTTAGAGAGAGAGGAAGAGACAGAGTGAAACATCAATGTGAGAGAAACACATCAATTGGTTGCCTCTTGCACATGCCTCGACCAGGGCCCGGGCCAGGGAGGAGCCTGCAACCCAGGTACATGCCCTTGACCAGAATGGAACCAGGACCCGTCAGTCCACAAGCCGAGGCTCTATCCACTAAGCCAAACTGGCTGGGGCTCTCATCCATTTTTATAGCTCAGTATATGGTACCATGCCTGACATAGCATAGGTGCTTAATACAGACTTGTTGAAGTGTTAATATATGAATGTATGCTAGCCAATCAAGAAGCACTATTTTAGAGGAAGAGGGGGCAGGGGGAGAAAATGAGAGATATCTGTAATACTATCAATAATAAAAAATATATATTTTTTAAAAAAGAACCACTATTTTTCTAGCTCTAGGTGTAATCCCTTTATCCCATCCTGGTATAGTTCATTTTATTTTTCCCTAACTAATGTGGAAAGTTAGCAGCCCATTTTTATATGTGAATTTAACTATCTTTGAGTTCTTAGACATGTTACTTATACACTAGTGAAGGCATTTCTGCTTACAGATTCTCTTATGTTTCCTTCTTTCCATCACTTGGAACATATTTCTCCTTCAGAACCTTGTCCTTGACTTTTACAATAACTTAAAATGAAGAGTGTTTGCCACATAGTTGAGAAATTTCAAATTTCTTAAGATCACATTGCACCATTTTTTTTCTTTTCCCACCTCCACATTTATATTTCTCTAGATGTTATCTTGCAATTTTTTTCCCCATCTTATGGATATGTGACTAGGTTTTCTGTGCCAAAATTGTTATAATTGGCAATGTCCTTTGCAAAAAAAACAAAAAACAAAAAACAACACAACCTGTTCATAAATTAGGTCTGAGGTGAGCCTTGTGGTCTAAAATAAGAAGTGAAACAGAGTTAATAACCCTCACACAGATTATTTCACATATAAAGCATGGTTGTAGAAATCTATACAAAATAAGTAGCACTTTTTAAATACACCATGAAGATGTTTCCTAACATGTGTGGCTGGCTACCTTTCTCAGGGAACCACCAGAAAGGTTTGGAGCTTCTCAGTAAGCAAGCAGGAGGACTTATAAAGGCACAATTTAGCATCCTGAAGGTAAATGCAATTATGAAATAGGTCATTAAGATACTCTCCCTGAGAGTAATTGAGTGATTCTGCCTAGCTACCCAAAGCCAACATTTTCTCTTTTAAAAAAAGAACAAAAACAAAAACATATTTTTATTGTTTTCAGAGAGGAAGGGAGAGAGATTGAAACATCAATGATGAGAGAATCATTGATTGGCTGCCTCCTGCATACCCACTACTGGGGATTGAGCCCACAACCCAGACATGTGCCCTTGACCGGAATCGAACCTGGGACCCTTCAGTCCACAGGCCGACGCTCTATCCACTGAGCCAAACTCGCTAGGGCCAAAGCCAACATTTTCCATGCCCAGGTTTCACTTACCTGTTCCACCCTGTTCTATTATGACCTTTGCTAGATACCAAAAGAGCAGTAATTCTACCTGCTTACTTAATTCCTACTAAGTTAAGAACACATCTCTTGCCTATTTCCTCATACTTGCTGAAGAAAGATCTGCTTAGATTCCTAGTCTCAGGAATCTTGAGTTCACAAACTACTTTCCTTTCATTCTTCTCTCCCTTACACTTTGCTCTGCATTTCTGTGGCCCTCTTAGGAGGTGGGTTCTTCGGTAGAGTAGCTGCATAATATTGGGGATAAAAGAGATCACCCGTGTTTCTGGTAACTATCGCACTTGCCACGCAGCCAGCAAACCAGGGGCCCCATAACAGAAGACTGCCTGTCACCACAGGTCCCTGCAGCATGAAGGAACAGGCTGAGAGCACCTTGCTTTCAGTGCTGATGGGTGGAAGGTCAGAGACCTCTGCCCTCTGACCCCTCAGCAATTTAGTCTGTTCTTCTTCAGCGTTGGTGATTGTACACACAGCTCCAAGTTCGCATTAGTTTACTGCATGGATATAAGGGGGGAAAGGCTTGTTCTTGGCATCAGTCTTATCCAGTGGCTGGGTGGCATTCTTTAGTTTGATCTGAGGTTCTTGGGGTTCCACACTGGGAACTGCTTATTTGGTTTTCCACTTCCTTGGCTGTGCCCCTTCTCTTCCTCCGTTGCCTCTGCTTTTTTGGCTTTGGCTCTCCATCTGCAGAGCCTTCCGGTGTTTGAGGGGGTTGAGGGGGGCTTGGGCAGTGGCCCGTTTCTGCTTCTTTTGCTTATTCACACTGCCAGTGGGTCTCCCCTTCTTCCTTCCTGAAGGGAAACCCTCTTGTTTGGGGGAAATGGTCATTGTATCAGTCTCCTTCCCTTCAGCCTTGGGGTTTGCCTCAGGGGCTAGTACACCCACTGGAGGTACATTCTTTGAATCAGAAAAGATTCAAGCTGCTGCCCCACTTAAGGAACTATCTGGTCTCCCTAGATTACTCCCAGATTTCTGTGAGGTTGCGGATGCCCTGGTACCAGGGGGTTTCTTTCCAGCAGTGACCAGATCTGGGTGTGTCTCTGTCTTCACTTTGTGGTCCCCACTGCCATACCTCTCCTTGAAAGACCTCTCAAGGAACATTTCTACGTTCAACTCCTGGTTTGTTGGACAGACTGGGTCTGATACCACCTAACTTTTTCTCTTTCCATCTCAGCATCCTGAGCAGCAACACTCCCACCTTCGGGAGGGCCACTTCAGAGACAGTATGTCATCCAGGGCAACTATGTCTCCCTCCATCTCTGCACTGTTTGAAGACACACTCCTAATATTTGGGGACCATGATCTTCTGAACTATAGCTTCCAATTTCAATCCCCATCCTTTCCATGGGGTAGTATTTTGGTCTTAGCAAGACTTGTGAGGCTTAGCAGCAGGGCAGTTTCTACTGTCTGGACTTGGAAGGTCCTTGGTGGGTTCCCTCTTAGATATTGTTAGAAATAAGGCGAGCCCCCCCCCAAGTCAGGGGTCCTGGTAGAGCATAAAACATACTCGGGAGCCCTAGCCAGTTGGGCTCAGTGGATAGAGCGTCGGCCTGCGGACTCAAGGGTCCCAGGTTCGATTCCGGCCAAGGGCACATGCCTGGGTTGCAGGCTCAATCCCCAGTAGGGGGCATGCAAGAGGCAGCCGATCAATGATTCTCTCTCATCATTGATGTTTCTCTCTCTCTATCCCTCTCCCTTCCTCTCTAAAATCAATTTAAAAAAATTTTTTTTAATTAAAAAAAAAAAAACATACTCTGGAGCCAGGCGGCATGGCAAACATCTTTACTTCTACGTAGAAGGGTGGGCACACATGGTCTGGAAGCAGGCCCACACCGAGCAGGTGGTCTGCCCGGGATTTATAACCCCTGACGCAGGTGACCTGTCCCTTGCTCTTGATTGGAGCTCAGGGCACAGTCTTTCACGATTGGCTGATTCAAAGGGAGGGGTTGGCCTTTGCTGTTTCAAGATGGTAGCCCCCAGGGGAGCTGCAAGCCATGCGGCCAACATGGCGGCTGCCAAGTCACGCAGTCCAAAATGGCGGCTGTCTAAATTGTTCTTTGACAGAAAAGATGACTTGTTTATTCTCACAGTATGGACTTGAAATCCTGTGTAAAAAGATGGGCATAGAAATTAAATGCTTTCTCAGCACCATCTTTTGATGGGTGAAGGAGGTGTCCTTTATCTTCAGTGTTACTGTTCTTCACATCCTGTGACTGTCTCTTACTGGGAATGGGAGAGAAAAAACAACAGACATGACTCCTCGTGATTAAGGGGTTTTGAAAAAAATGTTCCTCTTGACCTGGAAGCCTCAGCATAACGTTACTAGGTTTGGTGACTGTGTAGGCTCAGCCAGGTCATGTCCCTCAGTCTCTTGGGGTGGCCCGTACACATTTTAATTGCGCATTCCTGGAGGGCTGCTGCTGTTGGCTGGAGAAGTCTGCTGAGAAAGATCCCAACGAGATTCTTGCTGTAACTTCTAAAGTTCATAACCAATTTTCTATGCTGCCTCTTTAGTCACAATTACACTAGAAATGATTAACAAAAAAATAACTACCCTCTTATACATTTGTAGACTAAAAAGTATATTTCTAAATAACTCATAATTCCAACAAATAAATTATTGAATTTTTTTTAAATCCCTACAGTTGAAGATAGTACATATTAAAATGTCAGTGGTAAATATTTCAAAGGAAATGTGTAGCTTTAAATAAACATAGTATAAGGAAAGAAGAAAGGATACAAAGATTCTAGGAAATGTTAAAGCAATGCGTAGTAACAGATCTGTGGTCACCTGGCAATCAGAATGGAGTGGGGAAGGGCAAGAGAGAGCGATTCCAAAGGGTCACATAGAAAATTTGGAAGATAATAAACTGTTCGTTATCTTGATTGTGATGATGGTTTCACAGGTGTATACATTACCAAAACTTGTCAGAGTGTAGTGTTGAAATAGCTTATTTTATATCGATTATACCTCAATATAACTGTTCTTAAAATGTGCCCATGGAGGAACCCTCCTGCGTTGTTGGTGGGACTGAAAATTGGTGCAGCCACTATGGAAAACAGTATGGAGGGGCCTCAAAAATTTTAAAATAAAACTACCTTATGACCCAGCAATTCCACTTCTGGGTTTTTATCTGAAGAAATCCAAAACACTAACTTGAAAAGATATATGCACCCTATGTTCATTGCAGCATTATTTACAATAGCCAAGATATGGAAGCAACCTAAGTGCCCCACCCCCATAGACGATTGAATATAGAAGAGATGGTACAACCCTGGCCAGTGAGTCTCTGTTGGTTGGAATGTTGTCCTGTATAGCAAAAGTTTTTGGGTTTGATTCCAGGTCAGGGCACATACCTAGGTTGCAGGTTCAATCCCACATCAGGGCACCTAAGGAAGGCAACCAGTTGATGTTCTCTCTCACATTAATGTTTCTCTCTCACTCTCTCCCTTCCCTTCTCTCCAAAATCAATAAGCACATCCTCAGGTGAGGATTTTTTTTAAGGAAGATGTAATACAGATATACAATGGAATATTAACCAGCCATAAAAAAATAATAAAATCTTACCAATTGTGACAACAAGGATGGACCTAGAGGGTATTGTACTAAGTGAAATGTCAGACAAAGAAATCAAATACCATATGATTTCACTTATTTGTGGAATCTAAAGAACAAAATAAATGAACAAACAGACTCATAGATACAAATAAACTGATAGTTGCCAGATGGGAAGGGGGTTGAGGGGCTGGGTGAAAAAGATAAAGGACTTAAGAGCCCTGGCCAGTGTGCTCAGGGTTAGAGCATCGGCCCAGGTATCGGAAGGTCTCGGGTTCAATTCCCAGTCAAGGGCATATATCTTCGTTGCAGGTTCAATTCCCAGCCCCAGTTGGGTGTGCAGAGGCAACCAATCAATGTGCCTTTCTCACATCAGTCTCTCTCTCTCTCTCTCTCTCTCTCTCTCTCTCTCTCTCTCTCTCTTTCTCTCTCTCTCCCCCTTGCCTCCTTCCACTCTCTCTTAAAAAAATCAATGGAAAAAAAATATCCTAAGGATTAACAACAACAACAAAAGGTAAAGGGATTAAGAAATACAAATTGGTCCCAGCCGGTGTGGCTCAGAGGTTGAGTATCAACCTATGAATCAAGAGGTCACCAGTTTGATTCCCAGTCAGGGCACATGCCTGGGTTGCAGGCTTGATCCCCCATAGGGGGCCTACAGGAAGCAGCCAGTCAATGATTCTTTCTCATCATTGATGTTTCTATCTCTCTCTCCCTCTCCCTTCCTCTCTGAAAATCAATAAAAAGATATATATTTTTTAAGTACAAATTGGTAGTTAAAAAATAGTCACAGGGATGTAAAGTACAGCATAGGGAATATAGCCAATACTATTGTAATAGCTATGTAGTGCCAGGTGGGTACTAGAATTATCAGGTGATCACTTCAAAAATTATATAAATGTCTAATGACTATGCTATATCCCTGAAACTAGTATAAAATAATATTGAATGTTAATTGTAATGAAAAATAAAATAAAATATGCCCATGATGAAAAAAACTTAAATATTATGTAACAATGTAAAATGAAAAGTTAAAGTCCTTCTACATACCCCACCTACAACTACTAATGTCTTTGAAGTCTTCCACAAGGGCCTTCACAAGCATATCCATCTCTCTTTCCTCCAAATAGATAACTGTACTGAATTTTGCATTTATTATTCTCTTACTTTTTGTTTCGGTTTTACTGCATATGCATGAATTTTAAACAATATATTGTTTAAATATGTATACTTTAGAATGCACACATGTTATGTAACATCATACTTCATATATTTTGCAGCTTGTTTTTAATCATTCAATATTATGCTCTTGAGGGTGAAAAAGATGAAGGGATTAAACAAACAAAACAAAACAAAAAACTCATAGACACAGACAACAGTATGGTGATTACCAGAGGGAAAGGGGTAGGGAGAGGTAGAAGAGGAGAATATAGGGGGATAAATGGTGATGGAAGGAGACTTGACTGGGGATGGTGAACATACAATACAATATACAGATGATGTATTACAGAATTGTACACCTGAAACCTATATAATTTTATTAACCAATGTCACCCAAATAAATTCAATAACAAAGAAAAAATATAGTATGCTCTTGAATTTAACCATGTTGATGGGTAAAGTTAATAAATCTTTTTGTTGCATAGTATTCCATTACATAATTCTGCACTAATATACTGTACGTGTGGTTATTGAACATTTGACATATGGCTATTGTGAAAAAGAAAAAATAATGTTGCTATTGTGACGGGGGAACTTAATTTTTAATTTTAGTTCATTTAAATTTTAATAGCCACATGGGACCAGCAGTACAGTGCTAGAATATACCCAGGAGGAGAATTCACTGGGTCTTATGATATATACATCTTCTATTTTATGAGACCATGATAAATTGTTTTCCAAATGTTTTACTCCCACCCACAGTGCATAGGAGTTCCTGTGGCCCTACAGCCTCACCAACACTTCTATTATCAATGAAATGAGTGTGAATCAGAACTATCTGGGGAGCTTTTATTTATTTTTTAAATATTTTTTAATATATTTTATTGATTTTTTACAGAGAGGAAGGGAGAGGGATAGAGAGTTAGAAACATCGATGAGAGAGAAACATCGATCAGCTGCCTCCTGCACACCTCCCACTGGGGATGTGCTCACAACCACGGTACATGCCCTTGACCGGAATCGAACCTGGGACCCTTCAGTCCGCAGGCCGACGCTCTATCCACGGAGCCACACCAGTCAGGGCATTTTAAAAATATTTTTATTGATTTTTAGAGAGTAAAGGAAGGGAGAGGGAAAGAGAGATAGAAACATCAATGAGAAAGGAACATCACCAATTGGCTGCCTCCTGCATGGTCCATACTGGGGATTGAGCCTGCAACCGAGGTATATGCCCTGAGCTGGAATAGAACCTGAACGTTTTAGTCCACAGGCCAACGCTCTATCCACTGAGCCAAACTGGCTAGGGCTTTTAAACACACACACACACACACACACACACACACACACACACACACACATACACACTTCTATAGGTGTGGGAAGGTGTGAGTGCAGGTATTTTCAAAAAGCTCATCAAATGATTTTTTATTTCCACACATTCCCTGGTGGCCTCAGGGATGTAGGCTTTTGGAAACTTTAGATAAGGAAGGATAAGCAGGACAGTTCTGTTTTAGGAGAATGGCAAAATGAAGGATTAGACTGGAAGGGGATGGACTAAATATCTAGAAGACATCTAATCAATAAGCTATTCTAATAGGGCGCGAACAGGGCATAATGCAGACCCACACTATGGTGCTAACTGTGGAGACAGAGATCTGTCAGTCAGGTTTATATAACAAGGAAGGAACTTAACTTCTCAATCAAGCTACTTATCTCAATATTGGCAATAATCACTAATGTCCACAATTGGACAAAGGATGCATTTCTAGAGCTTTGTTACTATGCAAAAAAGAGTTTCATTAACTTCACTTTACCCATCAACACAATAATTACATGTTCTTGCCTTCTGAAACTAACAGGTCCCTGCATAACTGTCCCTCTCTCAGGGTTCCATGCACGTTCTCTGAGGCACAGTAACTTCCAGAAGGACCTCATGAGGCCTTCATCAATGGCCTCACCTGTCCCATCTCTCAAGTCACCCATTTTCCTTAAAAAGTACTTGGAACTCAGATGTAAAACCACTCATTAGACAAGGTTGCTAAACCTTGGCCTAACTTCTTCCCTTCCTGGAGCTCAGAAGACATACCTGAACTGGGGCAAAGCAGGACACTCTATCGTGACCTCTCTTGCCACAGCCTCTCACCAGGGAGTGGTCACCTGTCATGAGCGGTATTCAAAACCAGGAACCAAGGTGTGGTCTGAGCTCCTTTAAGCTCAAGGGTTTGGGGGCTCCTGGTGAGTCCCCACAGAAGAGTTCAGAAGAGGAGGATGGAAGGGGGGTGGTCCAGTAGGGGGGGTCTCTTCCTTTGCCTCACTGCCAGCCTTCTGCTTCAAGGTAAGATGGGCAAGAATAGAGAAAGATGGGAATATTTTCTGGGGGAAATCCAGGAACTCTCTCATTCCCCAGAACTAGTAGAGTGTATCTAAAATAATTGAGTTAAACATTTCCTTTCTTTGTCGTATGTATGTTTTGGTTTCCTTTGGGGATAGATGAAAAACGCATTTCACTGATCGGTAAACACAGCCCCTCTCTCATTTGCCTGTATAGGTAGCTACCAAACTGTCTGTCCTACCATTTTATCACCTGTCCAATTCCACCCCTTTATAATGTCCAACTTCTCCTTTCTACCAAGATATAGAAGGTATGAACAGGGTAGCTTGGTCCCATTAACATGGGAAGATCTTGTGGAAAAGGTATATGGAGGGAAGAGGAGAGCATTTGCTTCCCCCTTTCTCCTTAGTTTGGATATATGCCTTATGAGTTAACTGGTCTGGCAAGATAGTGGAAGGTCTTGGGAAAGAACTTGCTGGGCTATGGTACAGGAATATCCATGGAGCCATCTGGGATTGGGGTGCAGGTGAGGTGGGCAGAAGGGCTTTTACAGTTTATTGCATAGCTTCACCAACCACATGGTGAATGATCAAAGAGATCTTCTCAAGATGGTGATGATGAAAATGGCACCCACGGATCTTAGAGGAAGTCACTGAATTTGAGCAGGGCACAGAGCACAGCACACAGTGGGCAGTCAATAAATTCACATTGAATAAAGCGTCCTTAAGTCTCCGCATATTTCACATCACGCTCATGTTTCTGTCTCTCCAAACTTTTCCTTTCAAGGAAGTGGGAAAACATGAAAGTGGGAAAGGAAAATTGAGAAGATGGTAGGGAAATTCTGGTCAGTGACTATGAGGAAGAATCCTAAGAGAGCTAGAGAGGAAAGAGTATGGCCAAACAAGAGCCAAAACTTTAAGTGCATCTAAAGTTTGCAACTATGGAAGGAATAAGACTCCCCGGAGAGGCTGTTTGCATACACATTTGGGTAGACTTTATACGGGAGCAAAAGCTCAGGAAGAGAGGTCTGAGGTCTGAGCCCTGAAAGGTCAGCTCACCACATCAGCTTCCGCCATTTGCCTACCAAACCAGCCTATCTTCCCAGCCCCGGCAGAAAGAGCTTGGCCTTCGAGAAAGAGGGGCTCAGATGCCTCACCCCACGTCTTCATGTTTATCTCTGCAGAGAGGCTCTCAGACCCCAGCCCGGGCAGTCCTCTCACTTAGGAAACACAAAAGCCCTGTCCGCATCTCACAAGGTCTCTGCTCTCTGCAGGAAGGGCGAACACTTTCACCATCAACTGCTCAGGTTTTGATCAGCATGGGGTGGACCCTCTTGCCTTCCAAACTGTATTTAAACAGAAGAACTTCCGTCCAGTCATCAATTATAGCATCCCTACTCAGGTCAACATCTCCTTCACTCTGTCTGCCATCTTGGAAGTGGTAAGTGCTGACTACATTTTTTTCCATAGGCTGCTAATAGGGAACAAAGGGTCTTTAACCTGTTAACCCAACGTTGCTCTAGTCCAGTGGTGAGCAATGAGTCCCTGGATGTTGTACAAATTAGGTGTTCATCCTATGGGGTGGAGAGACACGAAGGGGAATGCTGCAGTGACCTTTCTGCAGGGAACACTTGTCCTTGAGTCCTGGCCTTATGGGGATAGTCTATAAAAAACATATTCCCAGTGAGTCCCCATGCTGTTTTTCCCCCTATACTTTTCATTCAACCTACATTTTTCTGACCTACCTTTCATTTGGAACTTGTGAATGAGAAGCTGAACTGTCACATAGGACCACTTAGGAAACAAAAGGAGGAGGTAGACTAGGACCTGATTTTGTGGCATTAATCATCCTAAATGGTTTTTTGTTTGTCTGTTTGTTTGTTCAGGATGCACAACTTCAGCTGCTGACATCATTTCTGTGGTTAGATTTGGTATGTAACTTCTGCTTTCTTCTCTTTTTCTCCTTCCCTTTTTTTTTCTGGCTTTGTTGCAAAAATCACATTTGTTGCAATTGACAGTGCCCAAAGGCATAGACACATCCAACCAGAATGGGGCCAATGCTGATGACAAATAGTTTTCTGGGCTGCCAATCAAAGACAGATGGAAAATACAAGAAGAAGGACAATACAGTTGGAAGCCCCCACGGAAGTTTCAGGGCCCAAATGTATCTAACACCCAGCTTAAGATTTCTCTGAGTGGCCCTGACCGGTTTGGCTCAGTGGATACAGCGTCGGCCTGCAGACTGAAGGGTCCCGGGTTCGATTCTGGTCAGGGGCATGTGCCTTGGTTGTGGGCACATCCCCAGTCAAGGGTGTGCAGGAGGCAGCTGATCGATGTTACTCTCTCATCAATGTTTCTAGCTCTCTATCCCTCTCCCTTCCTCTCTGTAAAAAATCAATAAAATATATTTTTAAAAAAAAAAGATTTCCCGGAGTGGAAAGTGAAATCCAGTAAGACTTTTGTTAATTAGAGAAGAGGAGGCATTATCATGAGGATTAGAAGACTAATCAGAGTTCAAAATGAGCTCAGAAAAGCAGCATGCATAACAACGTGCATAGTATGATTCTATCTGTATAAATAAAAGTGAACGCTGGAATATGTATTAATTTTTTTCTAGAATGATACACAAGAAACTGTTAATAATGGAACTGAGTTGGGGATATGGACTGAGTGGGAGTGTTGAGGAGGGAGAAGATTTCTTTTTATATTATAACTTTCTGGAATGGTTGAAGTTTTATCATACAGTGGGGCCTTGACTTACGAGTTTAATTCGTTCCGTGATGGAGCTCGTAACTCAAATTACTCGTATGTCAAATCATTAAAGTGAACGAGTGAGACACGTGATGCTGGGCTGATGTTGTGGCGTTCACTGTGACGTTGGCTGCGCCAACTAGCGGTGGGGTATCTGAAGCTGGCTCGTAACCCGAATTTTAGCTCGCAACTCAAAGCAAAAAATTGGCCGAGAGACTGCTCGTATCTCAAAAAAACTCGTTAGTCGGGACACTCGTAAGTCAAGGCCCCACTGTATATCCTGAGTACATACATTTCGAAGATATACATACATATGTATATATTTTTAAGGGAATGGAAGGGCAGGAGATGCTGGCATAACTAGCTCCAGGTTCCAGCCATACCATCCCTCTGTGTCTTGTGCTCTAGACCTGGAATAACCCATTCATCAGCTGGGACCCAGAAGAATGTGGTCATATCAATAAACTCACTGTGACAACTGAGAACCTGTGGCTACCAGACATCTTCATTGTGGAATCGTGGGTATCAGGGCTGGGAAACTGGAGGGGAAAACCCTTCTGCAAGGAGAAGACCAGGGTAGTGCAGGGCAAACCCGTTCTGTTGGGGCCACTAAAAATGGATTTCAGCGAGGAGCACAACCACAGCTTGTTAACTTCTCCCCTAGAAATTGGAAAGTGGTGGGCACAAAAGATGGCAGAGTGGCCATAATGAGCAACGTTGGGAAGCCTTACCTTAAGAGAGAAACTTAAACTGGTGTGAAACCCAGAGCATTTGCCTCCCTCCCCTCCTGCCACCTAGCATGGATGTGGATCATACCATGGAAGGCCTCTCGGCGTATGTGTCTAGTGATGGTCACATTGTATATAGCAAACCAATGCGGGTAACCAGCATCTGTAGACTGGACATCTTCTACTTCCCCTTTGACCAGCAGAACTGCACGTTCACCTTTAGCTCTTTCCTCTACACAGGTGAGTGGCAGTAGAGGTTCTGGTTTGAGGTAAAATGAGATCAACCAGTGGGGCAACAAAAAAGTACATATAAGCAAAGTCATTTTAATGCATAAAAAGGGACAGTTGAGTATTTGCTAACTGGGGAGGGTGTGGATGGTAGGGTGGGGAACTTAGGCTGGGACAAGACTTCCTGAGAAAGCCCATAATCAAAAACAGGCAATTGAGCAGCAAGAAAGTGATGTTATAGGGCAGTCTGAAAGAGGTAGCTAAAACAGTTTTCTAATTCATCTCTCTGAGCCCTGCCCAAGTCGGGACTGAAAGTATGTTGAATGAATGTTTGTCTCCCTTGCAGTGGAAAACCTGTTGCTGGGCATGGAAAAGGAAGTCTGGGAGATAGCGGATACCTCGCGTGACATTGTCAGCACACAAGGGCAGTGGGAGCTCCTGGGCATCAACAAGGCCAAACCAAATATGTCTGTGGGCTCTAGTCTCTTTGACCAGATCATGTTCTATGTAAGCCCGGAGATTCAGGAAGGGATATCCATCCCCTGGACCTCCATCATGGGATCTCTTGCTTCTTGCCCCAAGACCAGAAAAGCCCTGGGCACCATAACCCTCATTCTTCTTCTCTCCTGAGTCCCCCAAAGCAGTCCCTTTTTCTGAACCTGTCAGCTCTGGCCTTGGTTTACTTTGGTGGGCATGGGGGAGTCTTGTTAGTCACATGTAAGCTGCTCCTCGTCATTCAGCCCCAGAAGCAGCCCTTGTTTCAGGAGGATACCAATAAAGGAAGGGGCTGGAGCCATCCTTAGGTCTCCTAGCTTCACCTGGCTCTCTGCTCTCTCCTCCCCACCAGGTGGCCATCAGGCGCAGACCCAGACGCTATATCATAAACCTTCTGGTGCCCAGTAGCTTTCTGATGGTCATTGATGCCCTCAGCTTCTTCCTGCCTGCAGAAAGCGAGAACCGTGCCCCATTCAAGATAACCCTTCTGCTGGGCTACAACGTCTTCCTGCTCATGATGAATGAGTTACTCCCTGTCAGTGGCACCCCCCTCATCAGTATGCATCCCCTCCCCCCACTATTGGGTAATGAGAAGAAGGAAAAAGGAGACAGGGTAGGCAGGTGACCTGGCTAGACCTGCTGAGCAGATAAGGCAAAAAGGAGAAAGAAAGCACCTAAAAAGGCTCTCTGTGTGAGACAGAAGAGGAGGGAGGGAGAGGTCCTTCTGGACCTGCCTCACTCTGGCGTGCTCTCTCCCTCACCCTAGGTGTCTACTTTGCCCTGTGCCTGTCACTGATGGTGGTCAGCTTGCTAGAGACCATTTTTATCACCTACCTGCTGCACCTGGCCAACACCCAACCCCCATCCATGCCTGGGTGGCTCCACTCTCTGCTCCTCTACTGCACCAGCCCAAAGATACTCTGCCCCACTGCACTCTGGAAGGAGAACGTGGGTCCAAGACTCACCCCAACCCACCTGCCTGGTAAGAGAAATCACACTGCCCACACTCTCTCAACTTTCGCAGCCTCTAACTTCTCTAATCATATTTCCATCCCACTTCATGGCTGAGTCTCTGTCCTCTCCACAGGCCTGACAGAGCCCAGGGGGTTGGTAGGGAAGAATCTGGAGCCCAGAGAAGCAGAGCTAAATGGGGACTCAGGAATGACAAAGACACAGCTAAGTGACCTGTGGGTACAGTTCAGCCACATGATGGACACCTTCCTCTTTCGCCTCTACCTGCTCTTCTTGGCCTCCACAATCATCACAGTCATCGTCCTCTGGAATTCCTAGGAGCTGATATCTAATGTACCAGAGAACCCTCAGCCTCAATGACCACCTCAGACCCTGCTCTTCGGCACACACAGTCCCTGCTCCAGCCCTCCCTGGGCTTAAATACTAGTAGAATCACTGCTGCTCTCTCAGAAACAAGAAATACCACTCCCAGCCCTAGCCAGTTTGACTCAGCAGATAGAGCGTCAGCCTGGTGACTGAAGGGTCCCAGGTTTGATTCCGGTCAAAGGCACATGCCCCAAGTTGGGGACTCAATCCCTAGTGGGGAGCATGCAGGAGGCAGCCAATCGGTGATTCTCTCTCATCATTGATGTTTCTATCTCTCTCTCCCTCTACCTTCCTCTCTGAAATCAACAAAAATATATTTTTAAAAAAGAAATACCACCCCCCAAAAGAATGGGGAATGGTGCAGATACTTTAGAAAACAGTTTGGCAGCTCCTCAAGTGTTGAACATAGAGTTACTATATGACCTAGCAATGCCATTCCTACATATAAATTCAAGAGAAATAAAAACATATGCTCATACAAAAATTTGTACTCAAATGTTCATAGCAGAATTATTCATAATAGCTAAAAAAAAAAGTAGAAACAAAGCAAATATCTATTAACTGATAAATGGAAATAAAATGATAAAATGTTATCTGTCCATGTAATGGGATATTTTTCAGCCATTAAAAGAAATAAAGCATTGATACATGCTACATGGGTGAACCTTGAAAACATGAAAAAAAAATCTAGTCACAAAAAACTACATATTATATAATCCCACTTATACCAAATGTTCAAAATATGCTAATCTATAGGTACAAAAAGTAGATTATCATAATGCTCTCCAGTAAAGAAAAAAAGGAGACATATGTACTGCTACTTGTAATACTTTATTAAACAATAGTAAATAAATAAAAGATTAGTGGCGGGTGCGGGGTGGAGGGAAAAGCAAACCAGAGGGTTCTGCGGCCGCTTCTAGTAGTTTCTAGGCACTGCCGGGTGCTCTGCCAGGCAGAACTGAGGTGGTTGTTGGGGCTGCTCGGAACCTGGTGACGTCATGATTGGAAAGCGGATGGCCACGTGGGGTGATCAAGGAGGAGCGGGCAGACGGCACCAATGTCAACAACTGGCACCGGGCAGAGCGGGATGCTTCAAATTGGTCCACATATTAGATGAAAACACTGTTCCTGGCAGTGCCGGTGCAAAATGAGGAAGGCAAGTGTGAGGTGACAGAAGTGAACAAACTTGATGGAGAGGCGTCCATTAGCAATCGCAAAGGCAAACGTATCTTCTTTTAAGAGTGGAGTATCACACTAACTGGACAGGTACCTCTAAGTCATGCAGCACAGGGACATGTGGAGATCCCCAATTTGTCTGATGAAAACAGCGTGGACCAGATCAGTGAATTCCCCGGTGACATTGCCATCTTCCAGGTGAGACTTGCCACCTTTGTCTGCTTCTGGCGTCGCAGGAGGTTCAAATCTTGGCCAGAAGGGCACTTCGCCACCATCACCTTGACCTTCAGTGATAAGAATGGAGAGACTGGCCGAAGCCGGTTTGGCTCAGTGGATAGAGCGTCGGCCTGCGGACTGAAAGGTCCCAGGTTCGATTCCAGTCAAAGGGCATGTACCTTGGTTTCGGGCACATCCCCAGTAGGAGATGTGCAGGAGGCAGCTGATCGATGTTTCTCTCTCATCGATGTTTCTGACTCTCTATCTCTCTCCCTTCCTCTCTGTAAAAAATCAATAAAATATATTTAAAAAAAAAAAAAGAAGAAGAAGAATGGAGAGACTGAACTGTGCGTGGAAGGCCGAGGCATCCCTGCTCCTGAGGAGGGGAGGACACGGCAGGGCTGGTAGCGCTACGACTTCGGGCATCAAACAGACCTTGGGCTCTGGCGCACGCTTATTTTAGAGCCAGCAGTGGGAGCCTCAGCCTGCCCGGCGCTTGGGTCCAGCCCTCTCCTGACTGAGGCTTGACTCACAAGATTGCACCATCCCACCCACTAACTCGGGGAAATGTCAATGAATAAGACAGATAGGAGGGGACTAGTTTTCTAAAGTCACAAACTAAATAAGATGATTTCATATACTTTAATTGTTCTGAAGACAATAAAAGAGGGTAATAGAACAGAAAATGACGCAGATTAACAGCATGTTCCAGGAGAACCTCTCTGAGAAAGTGACATTTGTGTCAGCCCAGAAATGAATGACAAAAAGTAAAATAAAAATGAGTGAGACAAGGATGAGATATGCCATACTGGGAGGTTGGGATGAAGCATAACAGGCGCTAAACTTCTGGAAGCGATCTGGGTAGCCAGGTCTTTGGGTGAGTGAGGTGAGAAACTGGAGGGAGAGTCCACGTTGATTCCTTTGTTCCTATTGTTTAATGTTTAAGAATTGTGAGGGTAAGCTTTTATAATCCACTCAAAGCATTTAGAACAGTACCTTTCAAACAGAATCTATTTTACTAATCCATGCATACTGCCTCACTCAAAAAAGAACTGGTGATAATATAGAATTGATAAGGAAAAAAAGAAAAGTTGCAACAAACATTGCTAGAATTACATATAGATTCACTTACTAGGTACTATATAAGAGAATATGAGTTTATAGGTGTTTTTTAAATTATAAAGCAAAAGCTTTAACTGGTTTGGCTCAGTGGATAGAGCGTCAGCCTGTGGACTCAAGGGTCCTGGGATTGAATCCAATCAAGGGCATGTACCTTGGTTTCGGGCACACACCTAGTAGGGAGTGTGCAGGAGGCAGCTGATCAATGTTTCTCATCGATGTTTCTAACTCTCTATCCCTCACCCTTCTTCTCTGTAAAAAAATCAATAAAATGTATTTTTTTAAAAGTTATAAAACAATGCCCAAAAACTTTAAATAAGTAATATTTTTATTACAAGTTACTTAACTAGCTTGTACTCTCAATGTAATGTCACTGTACAAGCAGGTTTTGAGAGAATTTGTACACAACTTTAATAATAAGAAATAGAGACCTAAGCACAAAGCGAAACTACTTTGATGAAAGTATAGATCAACACTTATGTAATACCCTTTGTAATACTTTTAGCGAAAAAAAAAAAAAAAGATTGCACATGAGAACATGCAAAAAAAAAAAAAAAAGAAAGAAAGTATAGATCAGAACACCCTAAAGAAGGAATCAAACAATCCATGTGACATTGAATAGATGATGGATAATGTAACATAGCTAACAGTTTATTACTAAAAAGCATGAAGAGCACCTCAGGTCAATGCTGTTGATGCACTAATAACGAAAGCCCTGGAAACGGAAAGAATTCCAACAGCCCCCGTGTCTCCTGCAGGAAAGAGTTTGCAACTTTCCCAGAGGCTGCAGGATCTCAGTGGAATGCCAATTTGAATCTTGAGGACACTTTGATAATGAGCAAATTTTAGTTTACCAATGCCTCATTTTAGCAATCCTGAATTAGCCTGTTCTTAGTAATAAGTAAAGCTGAAGAAAAGTCCTGAAGAAAGGGCTTGGATTTGTCAGCCCTTCAGGGGGCCTTTACTGCCCTCTAGTGGGAGCCCTGCTCAGGCTTCTCAGTGACCCTAGGATTTGTGCAAACCAGCAGACTATGCATAGTGCACCTACCTTATCCATATATTCCTGACTAAAATTTGGACACATTGTCAGATTTTTTTCTAATTTGTAAAATTATTTCTATGAAATCCTATCTAATAAAGATGGAACATGCAAATTGGCCATCACACTGTCACAAAGATGGCAGCGCCCATAGCCACAAGATGGTGGTGCCCAGTCCCCTCAGCCCCACTGGAGTCCCCCAGTCCTTTCAGCCCCACCAGGGGGCGGGGGTACAGCAGGTGCATGGTGCAGCTGGCCCCACCCTCAGCCCCCCAACCCCCAGGGCCAGCCCGAGGCGCAGGCCAGCTTCGGATGGCGGCTGCCCAGCCAACGCCCAAGGCACAGGCAAGCCTCAGATGGCAGCTGCCCAACTGCCCAGGGCCGGCTTGAGGCGCAGGCAAGCCTCAGATGTCGGCTGGCCAGCTGCCCAGGCCCGGCCCGAGGTGCAGGCAAGCCTTGGATGTCAGCTAGCCAGCCGCCCAGAGCGAGCCCAAGGCACAGGCAAGCCTCGGGTAGTGGCTGCCCAGCCACCCAGGACCACCCAAGGCTCAGGTAACCAGGGCCAGCCAAGGCTTGCGCTGCCGGCAGTGGCAGCAGCAGAGGTGTGTTGGGGGCGTCGCCTTCCCCTGATGGCCAGGTCACCTCCCGCCCCTGAGGGCTCCTGGACTGTGAGCAGGCCAGGCTGAGGGATGCCCCCTCCAGTGCATGAATTTTCATGCGCCGGGCCACTTCTTCAAAATAGACTCGCCCAGGCCGAAAACCGACTTCTGCGCATGGGCCACGAAGTTTCAATCGCACTGTACGTGCGCGCCTGCACGTGGTATTTTGTGGAAGAGCCACACTCAAGGGGCCAAAGAGCCGCATGTGGCTCGCGAGCCGCGGTTTGCCGACCACTGGTTTAACCAAAAGGTAAAGAGACAGACGATGGAGATGCAGAGAGACAAGCATGCGAGCAGCTAAAGGCATGACCCGGCTGTCCAACAGGAAACAAGTTTAAGACATTTCAAGTCGCCCTAGCTGGTTTGGCTCAGCGGATAGAGCGTCGGCCTGCGGACTCAAGGGTCCCGGGTTCGATTCCAGTCAAGGGCATGTACCTGGGTTGCGGGCACATCCCCAGTAGGGGGCGTGCAAGAGGCAGCTGAATCGATGTTTCTAACTCGCTCTCCCTCTCCCTCTCCCTTCCTCTCTGTAAAAATATCAATAAAATATATTTTAAAAAAAAAAGACATTTCAAGTGGCATTAAATAAATGAGGCTACGTTTTATCTACTTGGAATGTCCATGGTCTTTTAAAAAGGAAAATATATTTGTACATTGCAGTATATAAATCTAGACTCTACACGGACAGTACAAATACACAGGGCGAGCACATGGGCACCCGTGTGTCCCGGTAGCTGCACTCGAAGCGAGGCCGGCAGTTCTCTACTTCCTCTTTGACCTCCAGACCAAGAAACCCCGGCAGAGGCTGCGTGGACTCCAGTGTCCATGCTGTCCAGCGCAGGGGCACGATGGGACAACCTCGCAATCAGAAGACAGTGCTTTCGACCAGCTGGAACCCGGTCGGTCCTTCGATGCACCAACTGGTCTCGTAGGAAGGTCTAGAACAGTGCTTCTCAACCGTGGCTGCACATTAGAATCACCT
>NW_005871062.1:10725885-10756813 GCF_000147115.1 Myotis lucifugus | reverse complement strand
CTGGGAATCTTTTAAAATCCTGATTCTAGGGCATCATCTCAGAAATCTGTTTCTTTGTTACTAATGTTGTGGCCCCGCCTTATAACAAGAGAAACAATTTCCAGAGGATGAGGCCCAGAAATCAGGATTTTGAAAAGATTCCCAGGTGATTCTAATGTGCAGCCACGGTTGAGAAGCACTGCTCTAGACTAGAGGAACGGTGACGCCTTCCGGCTCATTCTTTGGTCCACCGCCCCCGTCTCTACACTTTCCCTGGTGTTTCTTGCAGATTGCATATAGTCATTTACGTAGCATAAATCTCACATAACCTTTGGGAGCCGTCTTACAGGATTAGGAAAAAAAAGAAGCTCCGTGCTACAATCTACACTTCATGTGTGGTCTCGTTCTCTTTATTTTTGGAATGAAATCTGGTATTTTGAGAATTTTTTCTTAAAAAGGACAACATTCTGAAAAAAAGTGCTTCTTACACATGTCAACATCCCACATATGGCTTTTTAGTTCAAACCCTAGCACAGTTCAGATTTGGGAGAGGTTGATGGTGTTACTAGAGAAAAAAAATAAAAGAAGAAGTCACTTAACAGGGACACTGTGATAGCAAGAGTGGGGACCTAAAAAAAACACACACACAAAAGAAACTCATTGATTCCATGTGAAAGAATGTACCTCTTTAGAAATGCTTTAGGTGACACGCGCAGCCGGCTTCTCTCCCCGTGAGGAGGCACTTAATGCTATAAGTTAAACGTAGAACAGGACACAGCTGCCAGCAGGGAACACCTTCTCAGGGGCTGCTAACGGCGCAGTCGCTGCTTGGAAATCTTTCACAGGCTCAAAATGATCAAATGAGAGTCTAACGCAGGAGAACTTTCTACACCCAAGGAACAAATTGCACATAGTGTGGAGGTGCGACCACCCAGATGCAAAAGGCTCCAGACACAGAGCTTTCCATGCAAAAGGCAATGGGAAGAGGCCCACCAGTTACTTGTGCAGTGATGACTGTGTTGTGCGAGTTCGGGGGAAACAGAAACACGATGCGGTTGCCAGACATCAAAACGGGCTCGTGTTGATTCCAGAAGTGTCTTGACGCTGGACTAGTGGGTCTGCTGGGCCTCCCTGCCTCCCTGGGGAGGCCGGCCGGGGAAGCCACGGCTCATCCAACCCTTGCCCAAGCGGCCTCTCATGGAACCCGTGGCACTGCAGCCTCTGCAGCTGTTCTCTCCTGGTGGCACTTAATCGGGAAAGCCCTCCTCTCCCTGTAAAACGGTGTGGGCTCCTCATAATACTGGCACGAGGACACTCCGCATTCCTGGGACTGGATCCACTTACTTGGCAGGTAGGAAACCGGGTTCTCAGTTCCTTCTATTTCCCTGTAAAAAGTGACCTCAACTCCCTAGGCCATTGTGCAAATTTGTTTCTCCAGAGTCCAGAACATCCTCTAAGTCCCTCATGTATTTCCACATACACACATCCATACCAAATATGTGTCATGTGTATTTATAAATGTGGGTCATTTTGCATTTCAGTCTCAAATTGGTCAAAGAGAATTAGTGAATCGTCCCTTCTTTTCATTTCAGATTCATCTCCGATCTCCCCCGGCGCCTGTCACACCACAGGTACTCAATAAATAGCTGGTGACTTCACCAATGATCCTCTAACACTGGATGGTAGCTGCACTCACCACGGCCTGTCCTTATCCCCACTCTGCCGTGGGCGAGGGGCCGGTGGTCCCTCCCTTCAGAGGTGATTTTGCTGTGTCTGTTGCTCCAGCAGCCCCATTAAGCTGTCCTGGGCAAGCTTGTCCTAGCCTTGTCAGTTTTCACTTCATATGTTTTGAAGCTTCATTTTTTGGGTACAGAGAATTAGAAACATTTTAACTTCCTGGTGAAGTAAAGCTTCGTCATTATAAAGTGACCATTTCAATTTCTAGTAAAGATTACCACAGATTTGTCTTGGAAAGCATTTGCCTGATGTATCTTTTTCCATCTTTTTACTTCAAGCTTTTATGAGTCCTTATATTGTAGGTGTGTCCCTTGTAAATAGTATATTCTTGAATTTTATTTTTTGGTTCAGTCTTTATGTGAATACTAAAAAGATCTTAGAATGTTTTAATTCTACTCATTTCCTTTCTGACATACTGTATAAGTAGTTTAGCAGTTTCTTTTTTAACTCCCCAATTTAGACTTTGATATTATTTTATATCATCAATATTTATTTAGATTTACTCACACATTTACAATTTTCGTTACTAGACCTTCCACTTAGCATCTCAGACCATTGTTCTGAAATTTTCTTCTACTTATGGTATCTCTTTTATGGTATCAGTGCCATTTAAAATGCTGTTGAAAGTGGTGGGAATAGTCTATATCTGCACTGTCCAATATACTAGCCACTAATCACATGTGATTACTGAATACTTGAAATGTGGCAAATGTGACTGAATATTTCCTTGTAAATAATTTTAATTTTAATCGTATCATATATGGTTAGTGGCTACTGCACTGGACAGTATAAATTTAGAAGTCTCATTAGTAAAAGTCTTTGGGTGACCAATTGTCTCTATTTTTAAATCTCAAAATATATTTACTTCACCTATGTACTTGAAAGATAATTTCTCTGGGAAGACAGTGCTAGGTTGCAAATATTTTCTCTCAACTCTTTGAAGATTTTATGCCATTATCTTCTGGATTCCATATTAGCTCTAGTGAAGTCCATCTAATTTGTATTCCCCTTTAGGTAATATATGTTGTCTCTGTAGCTAGTTCTTTTATTTTTTTTTAAAGAAGAACATTAATTTGTATATTATCATTTTTTTCTTTTTTATATATTTTTATGGATTTCAGAGAGAGGAAGGGAGAGGAAGAGAGAGATAGAAACATCAATGTGAGAGAGAATAATCAATTTGGCTGCCTCCTGTACACCCCCTACTGGCGATCAAGCTCACAACCAAGGTATGTGCCCTTGACTGGACTCGAACCCATGACCCTTTAGTCCGCAGGCTGACGTGTGTGTGTGTGTGTGTGTGTGTGTGTGTGTGTGTGTGTCTTTGCTGTTTTACAGTTCTGCCAGCAGTAAGTTCCACCGTGTTGCTAACATCCTCTGGCCACCATTGGGGAAACTGGTTATTTCTGCCGGTCAACTCTTTAGGAGGGAGCTCCACAACATAACTCTTGGCACCTAGTGACTTTCCTGTATGGTGGCCAACCATTCCAGTTTGCTAGAGTTCAGGATGCAGGACTTCCCTTTCTCAAACTGCCATTGTCTTCTGGGATAATCCTGAGCAAATAGTTCGTCATCCTACCTACTTCCCCTCCTTCATACACAGCCCTCCCGCTCCTGGAGCACACGTGTTCCTTGGGGGAGGCTGGATAAAGAGTAGGCCAAGGCACAGTGTCACACTGTTCCTACAACCCCTGCTCCATCTGGATTGAAAACCCTGATGTTCAGGCTGATACTTTTTTTTCTCTTGGCAATGCTATCTCAGGAACCGTACTGGCTCTCCAGTCCAGCCCCATCCAGGAAGCTCAGGCTCTCTTTAAGAAGGCCAGCCGGTGTACGTCTGGATCTCAGACTATCCGGGGCAAATTCTTTCCAACGAGGCTCCATATACACTGTGGATATGGCTGGTCTACTTCACAGCTTTGGAACACTATATCAAAAGGTACCTGAACAGTCTAACACAGTGGTTCTCAACCTTCCTAATGCTGCGACCCTTTAATACTGTTCCTTATGTTGTGGGGACCCTCAATTTCATTGTTACAAATTGAACATAATTAAAGCATAGTGATTAATCACAAAAACAATATGTAATTATATATGTGTTTTCCGATGGTCTTAGGCGACCCCTGTGAAGGGGTCGTTGGACCCACAAAGGGGTCACGACCCACAGGTTGAAAACCGCTGGTCTAAGACACTTGTTGAGCAAGTTGGTGCACAGCATAGTGATGCCCTCTAGAGGGTGATGTTGTCTAACTCTGCAAGCCACCCTCGAGCATCTAAACCAGGCCCAGCCAAAGTATGACTGCATTATGTGTCTTTGACTTTTTTCCCCCTTTCTTCTCTTCCCTTAGGTTTTTGAGTAAAGTTTCTTTAGAATAATCAACCTGTTTTAACTGAACTATAAAGTTTAAAGGGTAATTTTTCATCAATTCTCAGTCTGAAAACAAAAAGGATTGTTATATCTACGAAGACCAGGCATAGCATTGGAAGTGATAGTGAAGATTCCAGAGAAAAAGAAAAACACAGAAAGGAGAGCTCAGAGTCCTTCTGATATTTCCTAGAAAGCTAGGACATGAACACTAAAAACCTCAGCTATATAAAACCCCATAGTGTATTAAGAACCTTCAACTTTCAGAACAACTCCAGGCCCAAAAGTAACTAAAAAAATAAACAACACTCATGGCAATAATCAACTCTGATCACTCAGCAGCAAGTGTGCCCAGCTGAGAAGCACAAAAGGCTCTGAGATTTACGTTCAAAGTGCTTTGATCCATCGGTTTGATGCATGCAAGCACCAGAGCCCTGCCTCTTTAGCAATACCTAGAAAAGGCCAGATCCAGTACATATACCAAGGGTGCCCTGAAGGGGACATACATACCATTACTTTGACATTTTTATCAGTAAACCTTCTAACTTCAAAAGTTGGAAGAAAACATGTCATGAGAAAAAGCCTCATGACATTAGATTTGGCAACATTTCTTGGACATGACCCAAAAGTACAGACAACAAAGGAAAAAATGGGTAAGTTGGACTTCATCAAAATATCAAAGGACACTATCAACAGAGTAAAATGGCAACCCACAGAATTGGAGAAAATATTTAGAAATTATATATCTGATAAGGAATTCATATATAAAATATATAAAGAATTTCTACAACTCAACAACCAAAAGAAAAAACCACCCTGGCTAGGTGACTCAGTTGGTTGGAGCATTGTCCTGTACACCAAAAGGTTACAGGTTCAATTCCAGGTAAAGGCACATACCTAGGTTTTGGGTTCCATCCCTGATCAAGGTGTACATGGGAGGCAGCCGATCAATGCTTCTCTCTCACATCGATGTTTTTCTCTCTCTCCCTTCTCTCTAAAATCAGTAAAAACATATCCTCGGGTAAGGATTTTTAAAGAAAAAAAACACCTAATTTTATAAGTACCGCGCGCTAACCGATTGCGCCACTGGAGAAAAAAAAACACCTAATTTTAAAATGGACAAAGGACTTGAATAAACATTTCTCCAAAGGAGAGATACAAATAGCCAATAAGCACATGAAAAGATGCTCACCATTACTAGTCATTACAGAAGTGCAAATCAAAACCACAACGGGATAGCACTCTAAAGCCATTAGGATGTCTATTATAAAATAAAATACAATTTTAAAGAAAACAAAAACTGCTGGTGAGAATGCAGAGAAATTGGAACACTTGTGCTTTGTTGGTGGAAATGTAAAATGATGTAGCCACTGTGGAAAACAATATGGTGTTTCCTCAAAAATATTAAATATAGAATTATCATATATCCCGCATTTCTACTTCTTTATATATGCCCAAAATAAGTGAAAGCAGGCACTTAAACAGACATTTATATACCTATGCTCTTAGCAGCATTATTCACAATGGTATGGATTTTTTATAATGAGAAAGCATCAATGCAATTTATTTCAATGCTTCTGATTTATAAGAAAAACTTCTTAAAGCTTCAGCAGAAGTCAATTCATCAATATTTAATTTGGAAAGCATAAGCAAGAAAGACCCAACATTTTATTGGGACTACACAATTTAGCACAGTACTAGGCACCATACTAGAACAAAAACAAAAACACAAAACTGAAGTATGAATGATGACATTCTTAAACTCCAAGCGATCAATAAACCTTCCAAACTGTATTCAAAAAGTTGTGTAGTATGTGCACTTTTCTGGGGAGAGGCCCCACAATTCCAATCAACTTCTAAAGGGGCCACACAGCACAGAGTGGAATTCTAATCTCCTTCCCTATATTTTTAGTAATGAAAGCTGTAGGTGGACCTCAGGAAGTTCCCTCCTGTGCATCTAATAGTCAATTTTCATGGAAAGAGAGTAAAAAGGAAAACAAATAAAAGTAACTTGCAAGGACTGGGCAGGGGAAAATTCCAAAGTGCTATTTACCTTATAAGTTTAGTAACATGCTCTGGTTTAGAGAGGAGAAATAGGAGCTAAGCTGGAAGCAAGGAGACGCCTATGGGATTTTTCAAATCCTTTAAAAACTAAACTTAAATATGAACAAAGCAAATAGCAAAAAATTTAAAATGCAATTTAACTCAAGTCCAATTTTCAGTTTCTGCATATTAACAACTTATTTTTATTTTTGAATATCACAAACTTTCACCAAATACTTTTAAAAAATATTCTGCATGTATTTAACAAATCTGACAAAGAACGAGTATCCAGTTTACTTGCATTAGACTATGAAGCTTTAACTGAACAGCCAATTAACAAATATTTATGATCATTAAGTATGGGTAACAATGAAAAAGTCAATGCATTAATCTGAAGGCATCCTATCACTATGCAATGTTCACTAACACTACTAGTAATTCCCCTAGAGCATAGGCAAAATGTTGTGGAGGAATTTCTCTCAAAAGCAAATTTAAGGGATTAAATGTCGTCATCATCATCATCATCATCATCATCATCATCACTGAGGATAAAGCTGCTGCCTGTGGACAGGGCCCCTTCTTCCTGAACATGCCCCAAACCACCCACCGTCCCGTTCTCATCAGAATCATCGAACAACTTCCCACAGGAATCCTCTACAAACAACTTCTCGTTGGCATCACCATCTTCGAACATGTTTTCATCTATACCTTCTTCATTCTCCTTTGCATCCACTTCGTCTTCTTTTTCATCTGAATATTCAAACATCTTTTCATCTGCATCATCTCCTTCCTCCTTTTCATCAGCATCTTCATGCCCCTTTTCATCTGCATCTTCTTCGTCCTCTTTTTCATCAGACTCCTCATCAAAAACTTTTTCATATGTATCTCCTTCTCCTTCCATTTCATCTGATTCTTCGTAAAAGTCTGTCTCAGAGCCTTCCTCATCAAACACTTTTTCAGAGTTGTCATCTTCAAATTCTGATTTTTCAGAGTCATTTTCTTCTGACTCTTGTTCGAGCACATTTTCATTAAACTCCTTGTCGGAGCCATTCTCATCAAACTCTTTTTGGGGGCCATTTTCTTCTAATTCTTTTTCAGGGCCATCTTCAAACAGCTTTTCAGAGCAGTCTTCTTCAGATTCTCTTTCCAACTCATTTTCTTCAAACTCCTTTTGGGGGCCATTCTCTTCTTCAGACTCCTTGTTGGGGCCATCTTTAGACTCCTTTTCAAAGCCATTCTCTTCAAAATCATTTCTCAGTCGCTTTTTGGATTCTCTTCCAGGGTCATTCACTTTAGCACCTCTTTTAGGACTAACCTCTTCCAACTCTTTTTTGGGACTACCTTCTCCAGACTCTTTTTCAAGGTAGTCTCTATGATATCTTTGGGGGCAGCCTTCCTCATACCTTCTTTCAGATTCTTTTGGGGGGTAGCATTCTTCAGCCTCTCGTTTGAGGTCACTTTCTTTAGCATCTTCGAATTCTCCCCCATCCTTTGTTTTTTCAAACTTTTCATCTATAGGTTCTTCAGATTCCATTTGAGTTGCAGCTTCTTGAGCCTTCATTTTAGATGAGCTAGGGTGCTCTGAAAAATGCCTTCCTCTAGAAGGCCCTGCCCTTTCTGAAGCACAGATGGAATTTGAACAGCCAAGACCTTTATTGGCCTCAGGAGCATTGAGGAAAGCCTCCCATCCCTTCAACCTTTCCTCCCTTTCTTTTGCGGTCTCCTCCACCTGGTAATCTGTAGTTCCATCCCACACTTGGGCAGTGATTTGACGGCCACCAAACCACCGTCCATTAAGGGTCTGAATACAATAATCAGCTTCCTCTGGATCCCTGAAGGACACAGAGGCCACACCACCTGGGTGTCTATCAAACAGAAGGAGCTTCCTAATTTGTCCAAACTTTGAACACTCTACTCGAAGATCTTCTCTGATCTCATTCAGCACCAATGGATCATCCTCAAAATCCATGGGATGAAACATATTTTTGATGATGACAACTCGCTCGTGGCGCATTCGGGAGGGCCCATCCCTTCTCTCAGGTCTCCAATCCAACTGCTTTTGTTGCAGAGACAGCTTTTTCTTGTAGTCCTTGCACTTCTTCTTCTTCTTAGAGGCATCATATTCCCCCTTCAGTTGAAACCTTGCCACCTCGACATGTAATTTGTGGCCTCTAATTTCATCTTCATCCAAAAGTTTTAATGCAAGATCCACAGATTCCCTCTTCAAATAACAGCAAAGCCCATCTCCTTTAAGATTTCCTTGATTATCTTTGTAAAGCTTGACCTTAAATTCTTCTGTTTGAGGATCTCTCATAATAATGCCAAACTTGGACATGAGCTGTATAAATTCATCCAGTGTAATGTCTGAAGGCAAGCCAGACACATATACATTTGTATTTCTGTCTTCTTCAACATGAAACCATCCTAATTCAGCCTTTCTCTTTTCTCCCCTATTTTTGGGATCACTGGGTTCAGAGGTTTTTCTTTCAGGAGTTTCCTCCGCAAGCCTACTACTAACATCTTGAACATTTGCAGTAGAGCTAGACACACCATCATTAGGAAAGCCATAATTGGCCTGATATGTAGCAATGAAATCTTCAGTGATCTTGGGGAACCAAGCTTTCTTATCCAGGTCCCACTCGTAGGGGGTGTCATCTGGCTGCTGCCTGAAAGAATTGGTTTCTCTACTGGGATCTTTCTGAGTATCTCCATCCTCAGTGTCTCCATACAACTTCTGCATTCGCAACTGCTCATCAAAGTCATCTTTCTCATCCAAGTTCTTGCTGCTCATGTTGCCGATTTAGCCCAGGGGCACAGTCCAGGCGCGAGGCTAGAGGGGAATAGAGAAAATGTGGTCTGCCATGCTTGACCCCGCCGCTCCCCCACCCGCCTACCACCCACAATAGTGTGCATTGGTAGATAAATGAATGAACAATATATAATGTATACATATAGTGGAATATTATCCAGCCTTAAAAAGTAAGGAAATTCTGATATATGCTACAAAATGGATGAACCTTGAGGATATTATGTAAAGTAAAATAAACTAGTAACAAAAGAACAAACATTATATGATTTCACTTATATGAGGTATTTGGAGTAGTCAGATTCATAGAGCAGATAGTAGATAGCAGTTGCCAGTACTTCACACTACTGAACTGTACACTTAAAAATGGTTAAGATAATAAATTTTGTTATATGTATTTTACCACAATTAAAAACCAAAAAAACATGAGCTTCAGCTTGGGGGGGCCTGAAATTATTGATTTCAGGGAGGAAGGGACAGGGAGAGAGAGATAGAAACATCAATGATGATGAGAAAGAATCATTGATCAGCTGCCTCCTGCATGCCCCCTACTGGGGATCAAGCCTGTAATCCAGGCTTGTGCCCTTGCCGAATTCAAACCTGGGACCCTTCAGTTCACAGGCCAATGCTCTATCCAATGAGTCAAACCAGCTAGGGCTGAAATTACTTTTATTTATTGTCTCAAGTTGATAAGACTCTCATTACATTTACTGACTAGCAACAACCAGTCATTCATTCAGCAAATATTTATGGAGCATTTGCCAGATGACATATGGGATACAGTAGTGACTAAAACAGACAGAAAGCCCTGATTTTCATGGAGCTTACATCTAGACTGATTGATATTCAAGACTCCTTTTGAAACCTAATGCTGATATATTAATTTACAAAGAGAACCAGTACTGACAGTTGACCAAAGAAATACAAATGTCTTTTAACATGGGAAGATGTTCAATCCCAGTCAAAACAAGAGAAATACAAATTAAAACTACACTTTTTCTTCCTACAAACTGGCAGAAAGTCCAAACTGTTGACAACATACTCTGTTAGTGAGGCTATGGGAGGAAAGGCACTCTCATACATTGCTGGTGTAAGGGCAAAATGGCACATTTTTCATGGGCAGCAATGAAATAATAACACCATAAACAATTAAGCCTCCCCAGACTTCCCAGTGAGTTCAACAGCATATCCCCTGCCATGGGAATTATATTCAATTTGAACCAGTAACTCTACTTTAAAAAGGAATTCTAAGAAATAAATGCAAGCCTTGGCCAGATAGCTCAGTTGGTTAGAGTGTTTGTCCTGATACACCAAGGTTGCAGGTTCAATCCCCAATCAGGGCACCTACAAGAATCAATCAGCCTGGCTGGCATGGCTCAGTGATGGAGCGTGAACCTATGAACCAGGAGGTCATGGTTTGATTCCCAGTCAGGGCACATGCCCGGTTGCAAGCTCAATCCCCAGTAGGGGCATGGAGGAGGCAGCCGATGAATGTTTCTCTCACATCATTGCTCTCTCTCTCTCTCTCTCTCTCTATCTCTCCCTTTCTCTCTTTCCCCCTCTCTCCCTTCTTCTCTGAAATAAAAATATATTTTTAAAAAGAAACAACCAATAAATGCATAAATAAGTGGAACAGCAAATCAGTGTTCTTTCTCTCCCTTCCCCTCTCTCTAAAAATCAATTTAAAAAAAGAAAGAAATGCAGATATATAAAGAGAGCAATAGGAGGATGCTGGTATGCTTGTTGCAGCATTATGTATAATAGCAAAAATATTTTATGTTTATTAATCAAGAAATAATTGGATAAATAATGGTATATTCATACTACAGAATGGAATCATTAAAAAAGCTAGATTTGTCTACATCGCACTATACATTAAATAAAAATAAGCTGCAGACAAAATGCATCATCATCATAATAGCTAATACTTAAATTGTGTTGATAATGTGTCAAACAGTGTTCTAAGAACTTTTCACGTATTATCTCATGTAATCCTCACAGTCTTTTAAGGTTAGGTATTGTTATCCCATTTCAAAGATGAGGAAGTCTAGGCATAGAGATTAAATAATTTGCCCAAGGCTAAACACCTAGTAAATGACTAGAGCCTGGAATGCAACTCAGGAACTCTGGCTCTGGAGTACCAGCATATAATCATCTAGTACACTGTCTCTAGACATAAGTCTGTGTGTGAATATACATGTAGATACTGTATATGCATTAGGGGGGGTCTTTTTTGTTTTTTTATACATATTTTTATTGATTTCAGAGAGGAAGGGAGAAGGAGAGAGAAATATCGATGATGAGAATTACCGATTGTTTGCCTCCTGCATGCCTCCTGTAGTCATTTACTGGGGCTCGAGCCTGCAACCCAGGCATACTAGCATGCCCTGACCAGGAATTGAACTGTGACTTCTTGGTTCATAGGTCTATGCTCAACCACTGCCACGCCAGCTGGGCATACATATATGTATTTTGCATATGTATATATGGTATATGTGTATTTAGGCATATAATATATTTATAAATACAGATATATCAATATATAAACTTCAGGGGGAAATGGAAAGAATACCCACCAACTTATTAATAACTAGACGCCCAGTGCACAAAATTTCTGCACGGGTAGGGTCTCTAGGCCTGGCCAGCTATCAGGGCCAATCAGGGCCTTCCGGCTGCCAGCTGGGGTCTTCCTTCCCTGATAGTCAGCGCACGTCATAGCAAGCGATTGAACTCTCCCGGTCGAACTCCCAAGGGGACAATTTGCATATTAGCCTTTTATATATATAGATAGATGGTTATAACTCCAGGGGTTGAGTAGGGTGAGAGAAGTAGGGGAAGGGATTTTTATTACAGAGTTTGTGTGTGGGTGTGTGTGTGTCATTATGTATTGGTGGTTTTCAGTATCTTTCCAGTAAGTTTTTTCCCAATTTTTTTATTGTGATAAAATATATATAACATAAAATTTACTATTTTAACCATTTTTAAGTGTGCAGTTCAATGACATTCAGTACATTCACATTATTGTGCTACCATCAACCATCTATCCATATAACTCTTTTCATGTTGCAAAACTGAAACTCTACCCATTAAATAATAACCCCCATTTCCTCCTCCCCCCAAATCCCTGGCAACAACCATTCTACAATCTGTCTATATGAATCTTACTACTCTACATACATCATATAAATGGAATCATACAATATTTTTCTTTTTGTAACTAGCTTATTTCACTTAGCATAATAACCTCAATTTTCATCCATGTTATATCTTATATCAGAATTTTCTTCCTTTTTGAGGTGGATAATATTCCATTGTATGTATATACCACATTTTGCTTATCCATTTATCTATCAATGAACACTTGGGTTGCTTCCATGTTTTATCTATTGTGAATAATGCTGCTATGAGCATGGGTATATAAATATCTGTTTGAGCCTGGCTGGCGTGGTTCAATGGTTGCACATTGACCAGGAGGTCACAGTTCAATTCCTGGTCAGGGCACATGCCCAGGTTGCAGGCTCAATCCCCAGTGTGGGGCGTGCAGGAGGCAGCCGATCAATGATTTTCACTCATCATTGATGTTTTTATCTCTCCCTCCCTTCCTCTCTAAAATCAACAAAAATACATTTTAAAATAAATACATATCTGTTTGAGTGCCTGTTTTCTCTTATTTTGGGTATATACCCAGAAGTAGAATTGCTGGATCATATGGCAAGTCTATGTTTTATATTTTGAAGAACCACCACACAAAAAATTTCTACAATTACACCTACATGTTTTCCACACCCCCTGTAACATTTTACATTGCCACCAACAATGCACAAGGGTTCCAATTTCTCCACATCCTCACTAATACTTGGTATTCTCTGTTTTGTTTTGTTTTGTTTTGTTTTTTACAGTAGCCATCCTAATGAAGTGATATCTCATTGCAGTTTTGATTTGCAATACCCTAATTTTTAGTGTTGTTGAGCATCTTTTCATGTGGTTATTGGCCATTTATTTATCTTTGGAGAAGTGTCTACTTAAGGCATTTGCTCATATTTGTTTGCTTTGTTATTGTTAAGTTTTAAAACAAACAAAACAATTAAGTTGAGAGAGATTCTCCCTGAGACCATCCTTTAAAACCTTATCTAATCAGCCCTGGCCCCTGTAGTCGGGGTGTCTTCCTGTGCACAGAAGGGTCGCGGGTTCGATTCCAGTTAGAGCACATACCCAGGTTTCGGATTCAATCCCCCCCAGGAGGGGCACGTTTAGGCTCTAAAATAAAGGGAAAATATTATGTTAACAAACAAACAAACAAACAAACACACCTTCCGCTACCTGCCTACAGAAGAAGGCCTGAATTTACCACTCACCACTTTCCAAGGTCTCAGGAGTCACTTAAAAAATTCTCTACAATTGAACCTGCTTCCACACCCCATCCCCACCCCATTGCCACCCCTATCCCTGCAAAGGTTGTTCCCACCCATGCGCGCGCACCCATTACAGGCAAATCACAGGTGCTATTTAATAATCACCCTTCTGCTCTCTTTCCGCCTGTGGATTTGCCGGGCAGTCAACACCTTCCTCTACAATGTACACTCATTTTAAGTGAACACTTTTTCCAAGTTGCCTTCAGCCGTTCCTTCTCCGGGCTAAATTTTCCAAAAGCCTTAAGAAACGGTTCTCTCTCCGCGCTATCATTAACTAGCAGAGGGAAGAAATGACAGGTTCCTCGGTCCCACCAGGAGGAGGCCTTGGTCCCGCTGGTCCAGCGGCAACCGCCACGTAGAAGCAACGTCAGCCTTTCGAACTCCACATCCCGACGGGCAACGCGCGCGTGGGAGGGAACAGCCTTGCTGACCTTTGCGGGATCCGCGGGTCTAGAATGCAGACAGCTCTGGTGCAGAGAGGACGCGCGCCTGGCGAGAAAGCTCCTTGATTGCGCAGGACGCCTACGCTGGCTCGCCTCGCCTGCACCGCCCCCCACGGTCTCGCACTCCGCAGCCCGGGTTACCCCCGCAGCCACCGCCTCTTTCCTCAACTAGGGGGCGCCTCTCGAGCCTCGGACCTTTGCGCTCACGGTCCCTTCTGCCTGGAAAGCTTGCTGCTTAACTCCAGACCCACTCAACTTTATGCAGAGTGTTCTTGGATCCACCCCTATCTGCGCCCTGATGGTGACAGAGTAGGGTTTCAATAAATGCTGAGAGGCTGAATGAATGAATGAATGAATGAATGAATCATTGAAGATACCATGAAAGAGTAATTTTTATCACCCACATAACTTGGCAGAAAAAAATTGTGGAGCTATGAAGTCAGACAGATCGGGTACCAGTTCTTCCACTTACTAGATGGGTGATCCTCACCTCTCGTAGAGTTCAAGAAATGTTTGCTGAACGAATGAGTATGTTCTCACGGAGACGTGTGGCGAACTAAATGAGATCATGCTTGTGTCGAGCCCGGCCACAATCGGCGCTCGAGAGAATTACTACTCGCCCTACTGTACCACGCTTTGTGTTTACGTAGACCGAGTTCCCTGCGGGAAGGGGATGTCTGACTCGAGCTCCCCAAGGTGCCGGGTCACACGGCATGAGTAGAATGACGAAAGGCTACAATTTTTAACAAGCTAGGGGCGGGGAAGAATATCCAGAATGGATCTGGCACCTTCGCAGAGACCACAAGCCTCATCATCCCGCAAGAATCTCATCCTGTTCTTGTACAAATGAAGGCCTACTATACTTGCAGATCCAGTCTGCGGTCCATAGGACCCCACCCCCAGCGCTTCAACAGGTCAGGTGCGCGGCGGCCGCGCCCCAAGCCGGCTCCAAACTGCTGAGCCTCCTGGCGGGGCTGGCGCCTGGGCGAGGCGCATGCGCACTCTCCTCTCCCCGCCCTCCCTCCGTTGGTCCTCCGCGTTTGGAGTACTGGGTCCTTTTTGGCCCCTACTGCGTGCGGTGTCAGTGTCCGTGCGGAAGTGGTGGCGGTGAGAGAAGATGGCTTCCCCTGTGGTGGTGCCGCCTGGTGCGATGCCCAGTCGGGCCAACAAGCGCAGTGTCTGCGGGCCGGGAGGCGGCGGCGGCGCGGGGGGAGCCCGAGCGGCGGAGGAGGAACCGCCGCCGCCCCTACAAGCCGTTCTGGTGGCGGATAGCTTCAACCGCCGCTTCTTCCCCATCTCCAAGGACCAGCCTCGGGTGAGCGCCTGGGGGAGAGCCGTCGGAGGGCCGGGAGCGGCGGGGGCTGGAGCTGGTTAACCTTCCGTCTGCCGGGGGAGGCGTGCTCCGGGAGGACGCGTGCCCAACCTCCTTGCTCGAAATGGGGTGTATCTAGTTAGGAGAAGGGCAGGCAGACGGGCAGAGCCCGCCCGGGGGAGAGGCTGGCAGCCGTGGCCGTGCGGTCTAACTCGGGTTTGGGGGGCATGGGAGGCTAAATTGGAGAAGCAGCGCTTGTGAGAAGCCCTCACGCGGAGAGTCGACGCCCCCTGAGGAGGCTGCGAGGCCTTTGTGCGGAGACAAAAAAGAAATCCTTAGGTGAAAGGGAGTATCACCTACTTTTGCCTAAAAAAGGTGCAGACGGGTCTGATCCCAGAGGGACAGCTCTTTTGGGTCTCGGTGCAGTACACTTTCCCCTTCCAGGTTTCAGTGACAGCCAGTGCCATCTGTCCAAAGGCCCAGAACAGGCCTAGTGGCTGGTGGCCGGCAGTCTCTGTCTTGTTGTCTAGACCAGCTATTTTCAGCCTTTTTCATCTCACGGCACACATAAGCTAATTACAAAAATTATGCGGCACCCCAAATTTTATATATATATATTGCTGATCTGACCAAAAATAGGTATACTGGTAATGTTGACTCTTTAACACCGATACCTGTCGTTGTGTTGGCTGTTGTCATTTTGTATTGGACAATCTAAGGGAAAAGTGGTCAGTGCCCCTGACTAACTAGTCAGGTATTTGCATGTTTTAAGATTTCTTGTGGCACACCGGTTGGAAATCCCTGGTCTAGACACTGAGCTATGAGCTAGTCCTGGATACTGCTGGGTCACTCAGCCATTCCTAGTTCAGAGAGGGAACTGCGTTCAGTTCAGGGAAAATCCTGACTCCTCACTCCCAGCAAAAAGCCTCATGGACAGGTGATGGAGGTTGGCTAGCCCCCGACTCTTAGAAAGGGATCAAGGAAGGAAGTTTTATGGGGAAAGGGCCTTAGCAACGCTTAAGTTTCTGGAGATAAAATTGATTTCCAGGAGTCTCCTTTGTCAGAGGGGTCTCCTATAAGAGCTCTGTATCTGATTGATGCTAAGCAAGTAGATTTTATGCTTACTATATCCAAATTGCAACACCTTACCAGTGGTTCTCAACCTTCCTAATGCCCCGACCCTTTAATACAGTTCCTCATGTTGTGGTGACCCCCAACCATAAAATTACTTTTGTTGCTACTTCATAACTGTAATTTTGCTACTGTTATGAATCGTAATGTAAATATCTGATGTGCAGGATGTATTTTCAGGGTTAAGAACCACTGCTAGACTAATGCTTAGAGCATGCTATGAACATCAAAGGCAGAAGCCTGATTACTTTTAAATTTGAAAGATAAAACAAAACTATAGCATTTGGAAACACTGATATAGGAGTGAAAATTGTTGTAATGGGGGAAAGAAAGGTACGTAGAGGGCCGGATTCAAGACTTCACATTTTTTTCATCTGCTCTGCAGGTCCTCTTGCCGCTGGCCAACGTGGCATTAATTGACTACACTTTGGAATTTCTGACTGCCACAGGCGTACAGGAAACCTTTGTGTTTTGTTGTTGGAAAGCTGCTCAAATCAAGGAACATTTACTGTAAGGCCCTGCAACTTTTCTTTCCATGTTTCACCATTTTTGTCCAGTTTTCTAAGGATGAATATAAATAAATAAGGGGAAAATGTGTCTATGTAGAGGCCATCATAAGGTCTAAGGGTATTCTCTTCACTTATTAGAGGTGAGCAGTTGAAACTGTGACAAAGATTAAAGAATAGCATTTGGGTTTTTCCTGACTCTCTTATAAAGTTTGATCCCAGTGGGTTTTGCTTTTTATTGAATGGCTCCAATATGGAAGTTATAAGAGTAACATGTTTGTTTTTCCACTGAGTTTCTAAATATTGAGCTGTTCCTCATCTTTGTTCTTTTTTGTGTTTGTTTGTTTTGTTTTTGGGGGGCTTGCTTTTTTTTGTTTTTTTTGTTTTGTTTTTTATTGCTGTGGTAAGCCACTAAGTGTGGGTGTTCCTCATCTTAGTATTCTCAGTGCTTAGTTTACTACCAAACACAGAATAAGCACTTAACAAATGTTTGGTGAAATCTTCTTGGAAAAGTAAATGTCAGGACTTATGGAAGCTTAGGAAATAAGGACTTGGATATTAGCATAGTCTCCAATAGACAGTTCCTAAATTTGGTCTGGGTTTTGAAAGGAGAAAAGTGGCATGAAAAGTGTGTTCCCAGGAAACTTTGTATATCCTAAGTCTCGGCAGGAATTTGAATTCAAATCCATGTTTGGGGATAGGGGTTAGGCTATGGAGAGGAAATAACCATGCTTCTCCAGCCCATAAAACAAGCCTGGTGACACAGGATGCTGAAACCATTAATTATAAGTTCATAAAGCTCTTTGAAGTTGAGGGACGCTGGCAGGAATTCAAAAAAGCCAGAGAAGGAGTATGAATGTTGATTGGGGGAGAAAATGGGGAAGTTCTACATGATCTTTATGTTTGATTTACTCAATCCCTTCACTACCACCACCACCCTTCCTTTAGGAAATCCAAGTGGTGCCGCCCTACATCTCTCAATGTGGTTCGAATAATTACATCAGATCTATATCGATCACTGGGGGATGTTCTCCGTGATGTTGATGCCAAGGCCTTGGTGCGCTCTGACTTCCTTCTGGTATATGGGGACGTCATCTCAAACATCAATATTACCAGAGCCCTGGAGGAACACAGGTCAGGATGGGAACATGGTAGGGACAACGGTAGGGGACCAGCAGAGCCCTAAGACCCTCTCCCTCCTATCCTTTGTAGGTTGAGGCGAAAGCTAGAAAAAAATGTGTCTGTGATGACAATGATCTTCAAGGAATCATCCCCCAGTCACCCAACTCGTTGCCATGAGGACAATGTGGTAGTGGCTATGGATAGTGCCACAAACCGGGTTCTCCATTTTCAGAAGACCCAAGGCCTTCGACGTTTTTCTTTTCCTCTGGTGTGTGGGTGTCTGGGTTTTTTGAAGTGGGAAAGTGACAGGATTCAGTGTGACTGGTTAAAATCCTTATAACTCTCTCCACAGAGTTTGTTCCGAGGCAGTGGAGATGGAGTGGAGATTCGCTATGATTTACTGGATTGTCATATCAGCATCTGCTCTCCCCAGGTGAACCCTTCAGGGCCAGGGCTGCACAGAGTAGAACTCTTTGATTTGTTACTTCCCTTCCCCGTCCCCAGAAGACCAGGGGCATATTTCTACTCCCTCTTTCTCTCATTTGTTCTACAGCACATAGTTGCTGTCATCTTGACCCCAATATTGGGATTCTGGCCCTTGTCCCACTGTCATAGGTCTGATAGGTCTCTGGGGACTTATCTTTGCTTCCAGAGAATAGCACTTAACCTTGACCCCATCCAACTTCCTCCCATAGGTGGCTCAACTCTTTACAGACAACTTTGACTACCAAACTCGGGACGACTTTGTGCGAGGCCTGTTAGTGAATGAGGAGGTAAGAAAAGGCTCCCAGTGCCTCTTTAAAAAAACACTAAGCCTGGCTGGGTAGCTCACTTGGTTGAAGCATCCTCCCAGTATGCCAGGGTTTTGGGTTCAGTCCCTTACCAGGGCACATGCAAGAGTGAACTAGTGAATGCGTGGATGGGTGGAACAGCAGATTGATGTTTCTCTCTCTCTAAAATCAATCAATGAATTAAAAAAATGTTTTTAATAAAATAATAAAAGAGGGCTAAGATTTCATCTCATGCAGATAACTTTTGGTCCCCTTTTCTGTTTTATTGAGCCTTAGGAGGGAGGAAAATAGCTGTGGTTGGGGGGAAGCAGTACACAAAAGTCTCAGGCCATTTGTGACATTGAGTGGCAGAGGGAAACTTACGAAGGTAAGAAAAGTATTGTACCTGGGGGTGTTCTTCCTCTCTTGCTTGCTTGGGCGACCTCCCTTTCCTTGTCCTCAGATTCTAGGGAACCAGATCCACATGCATGTGACAACTAGGGAATATGGTGCCCGGGTCTCCAACCTACACATGTATGCAGCTGTCTGCGCTGATGTCATCCGCCGATGGGTCTACCCTCTAACCCCAGAGGCAAACTTCACTGACGACACAACTCAGAACTGCACTCATTCCCGGCACAACATCTACCGAGGGCCTGAGGTCAGCCTGGGCCATGGCAGCATCCTGGAGGAAAATGTGCTCCTGGGCTCTGGCACTGTCATTGGCAGCAATTGCTCCATCACCAACAGCGTCATTGGCCCTGGCTGTCACATTGGTGAGCACAGGTGGGGGAGTCAAGCCAGTCATCTTAAGAGTAGGAACCTGGGGAGGCCCATGTCTCCAGAGGAGACAGAGGACTAGTCCTTGAGAATAGGGAACTAGAGTGGCTCCCTTAACAAAGGAGGGAACAGAGAAGTAAAACAGTGAAGCTGTCGTTTGTGCCCTGTGAGCTTCTTACTGGGTGATTCCTCACATTCCAGGGTACCCTATATTCATATTCAAGACCAAGTGGATAATTAACATGCAATAATAACATCTGTACATTACAGCTTACAAAGACCTTTTGCATACATTATTTCATTTAATCCTCACTAAAACCTTGTGAGGAAGGTGTTACTTATCCCCAGTTTATAGGTAAGGCTCAAAGAGGTTGTGTTGCCCAAGGTCATAGCTAAAGAGGCAGTGCTGGAGCTTAAATCTAAGTATTCTGATTGTTAAGTCCAGTGTCCTTTTTACTCTATCATACTGCCTGGTTAGCCTCTTAGTGACTCACTTTAGATGTAGGAATGTGATGCTTTAAGTTGAACTGCCTCTTTAAAAGACCAATAAGATTTTAATTCAAAATGTACAAGAAGAGGTGGGATAGATATGGACATGAATCTAATAAGTTTCTTGAGGTCTAGAGGTCCCCAGAAATCTTGAGGGTTCTCCGGTTCTTAAGTCCTATGTGATAGTCCTACAGCACAATCCCACCTTGAGGGCCTTTGCCCACTATTCTCCAGCCAAATCATATAAGCTGTCATAAACCTGGTGGAGGATGGGCAGGCTGAGCAATGTTCTACTCTCAGGCCTGGGCTTAGAAGGGAAGCAGGTATTTCTGGTGAGTTGGGGGATGGAGTATTTGAGCTGAATGGGAGCTATGCTGGTATCAGTCAGCCATGTCTTCCAGGAATGGCCCTGGTCTGGAGTTGGAGCCCCGAGTGACCAGGAGTTCTTCCTGTCCTGAGCCAGGTGATAACGTGGTGCTGGACCAGGCCTACCTGTGGCAGGGTGTTCGAGTGGCTGCTGGAGCACAGATCCATCAGTCTCTGCTTTGTGACAATGCTGAGGTCAAGGAACAAGTTACACTGAAGCCACACTGTGTCCTCACTTCCCAGGTGAGAACCGGTTCCATACTCTGTACAGGCCCCAAACTGAGTGGTGGTCATGCTAAACCAGAAGGGACCTATGTCCAACTATAATCCAGCCTGAACTGAGATTCCAAATCCAGTGGTTTCATTTGCCTGCTACTTGGCTTAGTCACTGTCTTTGTCAGAATGTAATTTTCCCCAACTCACTAATGGATCTGTGCCACCCACTCCTTTTTTCTCCCCTAGGTGGTAGTGGGTCCAAACATCACACTGCCTGAGGGCTCGGTGATCTCTTTGCACCCTCCAGATGCAGAGGAAGATGAGGACGATAGCCAGTTCAGTGATGATTCTGGGGCTGATCAAGAAAAGGAGAAAGTGAAGCTGAAAGGTGTGAGGCTCAGCAGGTGTGGGGCATCTGTGTGTCTCTCTGCCCCATAGAAAAACCAGTGTTTCCTCCTGGAGGAATTCGTACTTCCACAGGCCCTTGCGAAAGATCATTGTCTTTCCAGGTTACAATCCAGCAGAAGTCGGAGTTGCAGGCCAAGGCTACCTCTGGAAAGCTGCAGACATGAACATGGAAGAAGAGGAGGAACTACGGCAGAATCTGTGGGGTGAGATAGGCCTATTCCTGCCACACATACACACCTTTTCTGAATCAGAACATTTTAAAGGAGAGTGAACACTTCAGAATCAGACTACTTGTTCTGCTTTATTCATGCAGACAGGCCATATATATGATTCTCTGTCAATGGCTCATTCCTTATTTTTCTTTTTTCTTACCCTTTATGGGTTCTCAGGACTCACGATCAACATAGAAGAAGAAAGTGAAACCGAAAGTGAGCGAAGTATGGATTCTGAGGAGTTAGATAGCCGCGCAGGCTCCCCACAGATGGATGACATCAAAGGTGAGTGGCCAGGGAAGCAGTATCTTGGGATGAGAGAGGAAAACCTCCAGTTTATTCTTTATCTGGATCAACTAGCCGAAGACTTGTATTCCTCCCAGGAGAGGTTTGGTATCAAGTCAGAACTAAATGACTTAACACCTTCTGGAGTAAGGTTGGCCCCACGAACTTACTCTTGCTTTGATTTTAGTGTTCCAGAATGAAGTCCTGGGAACACTACAGCGGGGCAAGGAGGAGAACATTTCTTGTGATAACCTAGTCCTAGAGATCAACTCTCTCAAGTAAGAGCGGCCCCTCCCTATTTTCTTTCCCTGGAGTAATCCCAGGCAGATAGAGGCTCTCCTGTTTCTTCCCCATACAGGAACCTGTTTCCTTGACATCCCGAATATACAAAGCCAGTAGCATTTGGAGCAAGGAGAGCATTAGGTTTTAGTCTTGGCATATTCCTCCTTCCAAAATTCTCCCCTTCCACGTTGTTCCATCTGACTTCCTCTTCCCCAGTGTCCTACCAAAGTCAGCCCTACAGCATGCTGAAAGGGCCAATGAAGGCCTTGGTGTCACCACAGTCTCCCTACAGGTACGCCTACAACATAAGCCTAAAGGAGGTGATGCAGGTACTGAGCCACGTGGTCCTGGAATTCCCCCTGCAACAAATGGATTCCCCACTGGATCCAAACCGCTACTGTGCCCTGCTGCTTCCCGTGAGCAAAGATTGGGGCTGAGTACAAGGGGTTGGGTGGAAGCAAATACACATCCTTGCTGTGGTGATTTTAAAAGAAATCAGGAATAGAAGGTCTTGTTGTGGCATATTGTGTTTCTCCTCACCTCTGGAATCAGACTGGATTCTAGAGCAGCTTTGGTTGGTCCATAGGAGTCAAGTTAGGTTCAATCCTAAGTGGCCTTTGAGACTCCAGGATTCCGGCTATGCCAGACCCCAAAGGTATACCCAGATCAGATCTGGACTTTAGACTCTCTGACTGTAAATGATTTGACTCAGAATAAGATCAACCTGTAGGCTGGGAATAGGTATTTTTGAGGCAGCCTGCATATCTGACCCCTTTCACCATCGCTGGGGAACCTCTTTTTCCCCAACCCTGACTGCTAGCAGTTACTAAGTCCTGATATGATTCCACAGGGCCTATATCATCTCCTTGTCTTCCCATATCGTGAAAGATGCATGCTATCAATATTTATTTTCTTTGCTGTTCAGGTGTATGTCTCAGGCATATGTTGCAGCTCCCTTTTCCTTTCTTCTGTAGCTGCTCAAGGCCTGGAGCCCTGTTTTTAGGAACTACATAAAGCGTGCAGCTGATCATTTGGAAGCGCTGGCAGCCATTGAGGACTTCTTCCTGGAGCATGAAGCTCTTGGTACTTCCATGGCCAAGGTGAATACCACCTCAAGACTCATAGTCCTGCATTTGCTTTGAAACAGGCTTTGGTGACCTCCATGGAGCTACAAACAGAGACTGACATGAATCCAATATGGAGTTTGGTTAACAGTACCATCCACCCTGGTATTGTGTTCATTGCTGGGATAGTACAGCTTTGCCCTGGGAATGCATAGAGCACTACCTAGCAATAGTTCCAGAAGTTATACCTGTCCCAGTAAAGAGCTTACTCTTTTCTGTTTTGGAGAAGGCTGTTCAGTGTAGAAGAGAGCTAAGAACCTGGTAGTGAGAGGTGCTAAGATCTTGCCTCCTCTTCCTCTGTTATCCATTAATCTTGCTGGATCTGCATGGTCTCTGAGATCTCTGCTGGCCTTCTGCAGGTATTGATGGCTTTCTACCAGTTGGAGATCCTAGCTGAGGAAACAATCCTAAGCTGGTACAACCAAAGGGAAACAACTGACAAAGGCCGGCAGTTGCGCAAGAACCAACAGGTGAGTCAGGCTACCCTCTTGCCATGGTGGTTGTCTGGTCCTTGGCCCCCAGGGTGGTTGGTCCCTGGGACTCTGTTTGAGCTGTTTATCCACCAAGGAGAACAGGAGGGTTATGTGCTCCTCCCTCAGTAGCTCTCCTCTATGCTGTCTTACAGCTGCAGAGGTTCATCCAGTGGTTAAAAGAGGCAGAAGAGGAGTCATCTGAAGATGACTGAAGTCCTACTGCCTGCTCCTGTGGGTGTGAGTGAAGGCCCCTGGCTTCTGGGCCAGGGCAAGTGAGAGGCTAGTTGCAGAATATGAGTGACCACCATCCTGGCTGAGACTTAAAGGAGCAGAGGCTGGAACTACAGTATTCTTCTCACCGCCAGCAACCATGTGCCTCACATCCTGACTGGGGAGTTGGGATGAGGGAAGTTGGGCTGGAAAAAAGCTCTGCCTAATGAGGAACTAAGCAGGCCCTGCAGTTAGAGGAAGGCCAGAGGCACAGCTTTTTGGCTTTCCCTCGGGAAGCAGCAGAGAGCAGCTGGCCTTTTCTGCTGCTTGTATTTGTTAATATTTTTTTTTTCTCTAAATTGGCTTTTATTTTTTGGTGGGGGAAAATTAAATCAGTTAAGACATTTTTGAAAGAAAAAAGTATTAAATAAAAATTAACGCTTAAAAATAAATCTCAGAAAAACCAGAGTTAATGACTTTTGAAGCATATTTTAGAGTTTTGATATTTATTTTTAATTAAATCTTTATTGTTCAGATTATTACATTGGTTCCTCTTTTTCCCCACCATAACTCCCCTCCACCCAGTTCCCACCCCACCCTCTGCCCTCACTCCCCACCCACTGTCCTCATCCATAGGTGCACGATTATTGTCCAATCTCTTCCCTCACCCCCACACCCCTTTCCCCCCCCAAGAATAGTCAGTCCATTCCCTTTCTATGTCCCTGATTCTATTACAATTACCAGTTCATACTGTTCATCAGATTATTTATTCACTTGGTTTTTAGATTCACTCGTTGATAGATATGTATTTGTTGTTCATAATTTGTATCTTTACCTTTTTCTTTTTCTTCCTCTTCTTAAAGGATACCTTTCAGCATTTCATATAATACTGGTTTGGTGGTGATGAACTCCTTTAGCTTTTCCTTATCTGTGAAGCTCTTTATCTGACCTTCAATTCTGAATGATAGCTTTGCTGGATAAAGTAATCTTGGTTGTAGGTTCTTGGTATTCATCACTTTGAATATTTCTTGCCACTTCCTTCTGGCCTGCAAAGTTTCTGTTGAGAAATCAGCTGACAGTCGTATGGGTACTCCCTTGTAGGTAACTGACTTTCTTTCTCTTGCTGCTTTTAAGAGTCTTTCTTTGTCTTTTGCTCTTGGCATTTTAATTATGATGTGTCTTGGTGTGGTCCTCTTTGGATTCCTTTTGTTTGGGGTTCTCTGCGCTTCCTGGACTTGGAAGTCTATTTCTTTCACCAGGTAGGGGAAGTTTTCTGTCATTATTTCTTCAAATAGGTTTTCAATATCTTGCTCTCTCTCTTCTTCTGGCACCCCTATAATTCGGATGGTGGTACGCTTGAAGCTGTCCCAGAGGCTCCTTACACTATCTTCGTATTTTTGGATTCTTTTTTCATTTTGCTTTTCCGGTTGGGTGTTTTTTGCTTCTTCGTATTTCAAATCTTTGACTTGATTCTTGCGATCCTCTGGTCTGCTGTTGGGAGTCCGTATAATATTCTTTATTTCAGTCAGTGTATGCTTAATTTCTAGTTGGTCCTTTATCACAACATCGAGGGTCTCACTAGATTTCTTGAGGATCTCACTACATTTATCGGCGGTCTCACCAGTCTTTTCAAGGGTCTTACTAAATTTATCGGCGGCTTCTAGACAGTTCTTTAAAGACCTTAAAAGTGTGGTTTTGAACTCTATATCCAGCAGTTTGCTTTCCTCCATTTCTGTCATTTGTGTCCTGTTGCTTTGTCTTGGCATTTTTTATGCTTCGCTGTGTCGATAGAGTGCCTTTCTGTGCTAAGTGTCCCAATTACCTGAGGTAGACACTCTTGGTGCACCCCTTTGTGGGCTTTGTGCACAGTCTTGTTATAGTTACACCTTGATTGTTGTAGGTATCACTGGGAGGAATTGACCTCCAGGCCAATTGGCTGTGAGAATCAGCTGTGTCTGCAGTGGGAGAACTTCTGTGCTGGAGACACCCCTCTGGGGCAAGACTTGCTTCAGTGGGGCTTTGGTGCTCACTGAGTCTGCCCCCTGAGTGTGTCCTTTATGGTTCCACGGAGCTGCAAACTGGATGGTCCCACTCTGACCTCTGGGCCTCCTGGCTCCTGGATCTCTAGGGAGGTGCTAATCTAGCCTTTGCCTGAGGCTATCCAGCAAAAGCCTCCCTGCAGGGCTTGGGCGGGGCAGGTCCCACGGGATCAACAGGGCGGGGCTAGCAGTTATGGCTGCTCTCAGTCTTGCCCTCAGAGGCTCTGCTTCTCAGTGTCCCGGTAATCGCTGCAAGCCCCTCGGAGAGAAAGCTGCCCTCGGGTTCTGACCGATGCCAGACAGACCCGCTTCTCCCGTATGAGTCTGGGTCCCTAGAGACTCGCCCGGAACTGGAGCTCAGAGCCTGAGACTCCCTCCCGATTGAAAACGACAACCGCGCCCTCAGCCGCGCTCCTCATGCACCTCCGCACCTTAGTATTTTACTTCCGTACTGCGCCTCCTCTGTGTCTCGGTATGCTTTTCTCTTTCCTTCTAGTTGTAGAATTTCCACTCAGCCAGCCTTCCTGTGGTTCTGGATGATGTCCGTTCCGTCTTTTAGTTGTATTTTTGAAGTGGTTGTTCAAGGCAGCAAACTCCGGTGTTTACCTATGCCGTCATCTTGCTGGATATGTATTTGTTAATATTAAAAAAAGAGAGAGTGGGTGTGTTTGGTTTCTGTCCAACTCTGACTGATCAGCTGTTGAAATAGGTGACCAAAGAGTTCTGAACCTCTGACATGACAGCCTTAACACCTGGGGGAGCAGGAGAAGAGGAGTGTTATGGCCACTAGGTGGTACTGTGGTGCCTTGCTAATTGACCATTGCCAGGGCTCCTGGGTATTAGAGGAGTTAGTCTCTGCAGACCTATTTGTGATCCTGGAGTGGTGTGCCTAAGCCTGTTTCCAGAGAGCCTCCCAGTCCGAGCACTTTCCTGCCAGAGTGTGATGATGCCAAACATGTATAAAGTCCATTAACCACCTGCCAGTCCCTCATGCTTTGTCCAATTGATCCAGTACTACTATCGGGAACTGGGCTACTCTTCATCTTAAAGATAAGGAAATTTGCTCAAGATCTCATTACTTTTTTTTTTTTAATTGATTTCGGAGAGGAAGGGAGAGGGAAAGAGAGATAGAAACATCAATGATGAGAGAGAATCATTGATCAGCTGCCTCCTGCATACCCCCTACTGGGGATCGAGCCCACAACCTCAGCATGTGCCCTGAATCAGAATTGAACCCGGGACCCTTCAGTCCAAAGGCCAGTGCTCTGTCCACTGAGCCAAACCAGCTAGGGCAAGGTCTCATCACTCTAAGGGTAAAGCTAAGGAGTTGAGTCTCATAAGCCAGAGTTCTTTTTGCTTCAGTAGATTTAGTGCCTAGGTGAAGGGAAGTTGCCCACAGAGGCTTATATAACCCAAGCCAGCAATGGATATCTTAAAAACAAAATCCTGCAAAATAGGTTTTCCCCTGATACTGAGAGTTTACTGTATAATAGCCATTTTGCTAAAAACTTTTCATGTGTTAGTTAACTCACATCAGCCCTATGATGTAGCCTTATCCCCATTTTCAGATGAGCCTGACGTTCAGAGAGGTCCTGTAACTGGGAATTGATAGGGCCAGGCTTTGTTATAGGACTCTGCAGCTGGAGTTTGTCACTGCTGTATTGTCTCCTTTAACCTCAACCATATGCCCTTCTATCTCATCATTTTGAGCTCTTGTTGTCTTCATATTAACCTATACTCTATTGACACTTAAATTGTGGCAAATGGTACTGGTTACAGTGGCCCTCCTGGAAATCACAGATAAAATGGTTGCCTCCCTTCATTTCAGTTGGGTGGAATGGAGTTAGCTGAAGAGGAGGATCGTGATCTGTACTCAAGAGGTGTGAAAGGACATTACTAAGTATTTTAAAGAGGAAAAACAGGCTGGCCAGCATTTGGTGTTATTTACTTTCCTTAGTCAATCTCAGTTTCTGTTTTGCCAGTTATAGGATCTAATGCCTGGATAGCATATGAAGGTCATGTCATGGAGCCAATAAAGTCAGTTAAATAGAAATAACTATAGGGCACCTCTGCTTTCTACCGAATGAGTGGCAGAGATCAGAGTGGCCTATAGAACTTTTTAGGAGGAACAGATTCCTTCCAGTTGCAGTGATTGGGGAAGGCTTACAGGATTGTGATGCTTGAGTGGCCTAAAAAATAGAAAAGGGTAGAAGGGAACATTTAAAACAAAGCCACTTAAATACAGCAAATTAAACACATGGGCTTTTTACTCCCTCCAAAGCCCTGTTCAAATACCACTAAGAGGATTCCTTAAAAAAACACGTGACACCCTGGCCAGTGTTTCTCAGTGGTTAGAGCATCAGCCCTTGCACCGAAGGGTTGAGAGCAATTCCTGGCCAAGGGCATGTAACTGGATTGCAGGTTTGAACCCTGGCCCTGGTCAGAGCCCGTGTAGGAGACAACTAATAGATGTGTCTCTCACATCCATGTTTCTCTTCAACCTTCCTCTCTCCCTTTCACTCTTCCTAAAAATCAATGGAAAAAAATATGTTTGGGGGAGGATTAACAAAGATAATAAAAAAGCACATGACTCAGTGATAAGGGAAACTAGTTGACAATAATAAATGGGAGACATCAACATTTTGCAAAATGAAAAATAAATGAAGAGAGTGAACGTTAACTTAGCAGAACAGACTGATATGGATTCTACCTGCTCAGGTTGGTTATTAACAAAAAAAGCAAACCAATATGCCCTTCTGAACCCAGAAAAGGCTCAGCAGAAAGGGGTAAAGGTTGGGGCTGAAAATGGGATGGAATAGAGGGGGATCACAAAAACCTGTGTAAGAAAATGCCCTCCAAAGAATATACTGTGTTTGTGGATTGGTAGAATTAACATTAAAATGTCCATACTACCCAAAGCAATCCATAGATTCAGTGCAATCCCTATTAAATTACCAACAGCATATTTCACAGATCTAGAACAAATACTCCAAAAATTTATATGGAACCAAAAAAGACCCCTAATAGCCGCAGCAATCAGGAAAGAAGAACAAAGTTGGAGGGATCACTGTACCAGATACCAAGTTATTCTACAAACCCACTGTATTCAAAACAGCCCACCACTGCCCTGACCGGTTTGGCTCAGTGGATAGAGCGTCGGCCTATGGACTGAAGGGTCCCAGGTTCGATTCCAGTCAAGGGCATGTGCCTTGGTTGCGGGCACATCCCCAGTGGGGGTGTGCAGGAGGCAGCTGATCGATGTTTCTCTCTCATCGATGTTCCTAACTCTCTGTCCCTCTCCCTTCCTCTCTGTAAAAAAATCCAATAAAACATATTAAAAAAATAAAACAGCCCAACACTAAAAAATAAATAGTAATTAAAAAGCCTGGTATTTGCATAAGAACAGACATAGGTCAATGGAACAAAACCGAGACCGCAGAAATCGACCCAAGGCATTATGCTCAATCTTCGATAAAGGAGGCAAGAGCATACAATGGAGTCAAGACAGTCTCTTCAATGAATGGTGTTGGGAAAATTGAACAGATACATGCAAAAAAAATGAAACTAAGCCACCAACTTACATCATACATAAAAATAAACTCAAAATGGGTAAAAGACTTAAATGTAAGACATGAAACCATAAAAATCCTAGAAGAGCCCTAACTGGTTTGGCTCAGTGGATAGAGCATTGGCCTGCAGACTCAAGGGTCCCAGGTTCGATTCCGGTCAAGGGCATGTACCTTGGTTGCGGGCACATACCCAGTAGGGAGTGTGCAGGAGACAACTAATCGATGTTTCTCATCGATGTTTCTAACTCTCTATCCCTCTCCCCTCCTCTCTGTAAAAAAACAATAAAATACATTTTTTTAAAAAATCCTAGAAGAAACCATAGGCAACAAAATCTCAGACATCTCTCATAGCAATGTGTTTGTGGATACATCTCCTAGGCCAAAGAAAACTAAGGAGAAAATAGGACTACATCAAAATAGAAAGCTGCTGCACAGCAAAAGAAACCATCAACAAAATGAAAAGGGAGCCCACTGTATAGGACAGTGATGGCGAACCTATGACACGCGTGTCAGAGGTGAAACTCATTTTTTTGGTTGATTTTTCTTTGTTAAATGACATTTAAATATATAAAATAAATATCAAAAATATAAATCTTTGTTTTACTATGGTTGCAAATATCAAAAAATTTCTATATGTGACATGGCACCAGAGTTAAGTTAGGGTTTTTCAAAATGCTGACACGCTGAGCTCAAAAGGTTCGCCATCACTGGTATAGGAGAACATATTTGGCAATGATACATCTGATAAAGGGTTAATATCCAGAATATATAAGGAACTCATACCACTTAACAAAAGGAAGGCAATCCAATTAAAAAATGGGCAAAGGACCTAATTAGACATTTCTCCAAAGTGGACAAACGGAAGGCCAAGAGACATGAAAAAATGCTCAAAGACACTGATCATCAGAGAGATTCAAATTAAAATGACAATGAGGTATCAACTCACATCTGTCAGAATGGCTATCATCAACAAATGACAAGTGCTGGTGAGGATGTGGAGAAAAGGGAACCCTAATATACTGTTGGTGGGAATGCAGACTAGTACAGCCATTATGGAAAACAGTATGGAGTTTCCTCAAAAAATTAAATATGGAACTGCCATTTGACCCAGTGATCCCACTTCTAGGAATATATCCTAAGAAACCCTTAACACCAATCAGAAAGAATGTATACACCCCTATGTTCATAGAAGCACAATTTACAATAGCTATGATCTGGAAACAGTCCAAGTGCCCATCAGTAGAAGAGAGGATAAAAAAGCTGTGGTACATGGAATACCATGCAGCAGTAAAAAAGGATCTCTTACCCTTGAGACAGCAAGGAGGGACCTGGAGAGTATTGTGCTAAGTGAAATAAGCCAGTCAGAGAAAGACAAGTATCACATGATCTCACTCATGTGGAATCTAATGAACAAAATAGATCCAGAGACAAGGAAGCATGGAGAGACTGTCTCTCAGAGGGAAGGCGGGGGGTGGGGTGAGGTGAGGTGGGGGTGGGTGAGTGGGAAGAGATCAAACCAAAGAACTTGTATGCATATATGCATAACCCATGGACACAAAAGGGGTGGTGGAGGCCTGGGATGGGGGGCGAGGGTGGGATCCTAGAAGAGATCAATAGGAGACAAAAGGGGACCTACGTAATACCTTCAACAATAAAAATTTTTAAAAGAAATAAAAGAAAAGCCCCTCCAATCCCCATCATAGGATCCAGCCAGGTGATTACCCCTATTTCTCCCCTGCAAGAAATGGGAGGTTCAGTCTTTGGAGAAATGCTGGGGAGGAAATTACCAAAGAAATACAAAGATGTCCTAGACCAAAGGTCATGAGTTTCTAGACTGACAGCCCATGAG
>NW_005871062.1:10723960-10725634 GCF_000147115.1 Myotis lucifugus | reverse complement strand
CCAGGGATGAAACTATAATTCTCCAAAAGTAAAGAGAATGAAGAAAAGTGCTATAAAAAGGAAGAACTTGGAGAACAAAAGAGTCTTAGAAATTAAAAATTAAATTGTTTCCCTTCCCTGAGAACTAGAGGTCTAGAGCCAAATTAGGAGGGAGCTTCTAGAACAGGGGTGGGCAAACTTTTTGACTCGAGGGCCACAATGGGTTCTTAAACTGGACCGAGGGCCCGAACAAAAGCATGGATGGAGTGTTTGTGTGAACTAATATAAATTCAAAGTAAACATCATTACATAAAAGGGTACGGTCTTTTTTTTTTTTTTTTTAGTTTTATTCATTTCAAACAGGCCGGATCCGGCCTGCGGGCCGTAGTTTGCCCACGGCTGCTCTAGAACCAGAGTCATAGAAGCATCAAACAGACCGTCCAACCTATGAGGGAAGCAGGGAGTGAAAGGGTAAGAAATCAACCAAAGGACTTGAATGCATGCATATGAGCATAACCAATGGACACAGACAGTACTGTGTGAGGGCATGTGCTAGGGGGTGGGGGTGGCTGGGGAGAGGTCATGGGGGGAAAAGAAGACTTATATAATACTTTAAACAATAAAGAATTTAAAAAGCAAGCAAACGAATGAATGAATAATAAAAAATAAATAAAGGGAAGGTGAGGTAGTGAACACATAATACAATATATAGATTATATATTATAGAATTGTACACCTGAAACTTACATAATTTTTATTAACCAATGTCACTCCAATAAATTTAATTTAAAAATCTATAATAATAAAAGCATAATATGCTAATTAGACAGACGTCCTTCTGGATGACCTTCCGGACAAAGCTGGGGCTATGAGGGAAGCCTGGGTCCTGGGTGCCAGAGGGAAGCCGGTGCCAGCAACCAGGGGAAGGAAGGCCTACTCTTGCACAAATTTCGTGCATTGAGCCTCTAGTTTATCCTATATAATAAAAGGCTAATATGCAAATCAACCAAATGGCAAAACGACCAATTGCTATGACACGCACTGACCACCAGGGGAAGACGCTCAATGTAGGAGCTGCCCCTTGGTGGTCAGTGTGCTTCCACAGGGGGAGCGCCACTCATGGCTGGCGAGCACAGCAGCGGTGGCAGGAGCCTCTCCCGCCTCCGTGGCAGCGCTATGAATGTCTGATTGCTGGCTTAGACCTGCTCCCCACAACAGCACTTGGACATCACCCAAGGGCTCCCAGACTGCAAGAGGGCGCAGGCCAGGCTGAGGGACCCCACCCCCCCGAGTGCACAAATTTCATGCACCGGGCCTCTAGTCTACACTAATAAAAGAGAAACATGGTAATTAGTGTACAACCGCTACCCTTCCCATTGGCTAATCAGCATATCCTTATGCAAATTAACTGTCAACCAAGATGGCGGCCGGCAGCCATGCACTGAAGCGAACAGGGAGGCTTGCTTGCTCCAGTGATGGCGAACTCCAACGTTCCCCGCCTGACTTGCCGGCCTCTCAGCTGCAACTCTAAGCAACTATGTTGCAAATATAGAAGCTAAACAAAACCCCAGAAACCTGCGTTAGTCAGCCGGCTTCAGCCAGCCGGACTGCAACATTGTATCAAATACAGAAGGTAAAGGCCAGAACCTGTGTTTCAGCAGCAAGGCCTCAGAGCTAAAGCTGGCCCAGAATAGA
>NW_005871062.1:10719134-10721926 GCF_000147115.1 Myotis lucifugus | reverse complement strand
CCCGCAGCGGCAACGCCACTCAGCTGACCACTGACTGACTGACAGGCACTAGACCAGCCGTGGGCAAACTACGGCCCACGGGCCGGATCTGGCCCGTTTGAAATGAATAAAACTAAAAAAAAAAAAAAAAAAAAAAGACCGTACCCTTTTATGTAATGATGTTTACTTTGAATTTATACTAGTTCACACAAACACTCCAGCCCTCCGGTCCAGTTTAACAACCCATTGTGGCCCTCGAGTCAAAAAGTTTGCCCAGCCCTGCTCTAGACTCAGGGCTCATGGCTGCCCACTGCAACAGAGCAGGTGCGAGCCTACCGAGGGGAGGCAGCAGCAGGCGCAGCGGGGCCAGGATGAGCAGGAGTGGCAGGCGGCATTGGACTACTGTTTTCGCCCCATCCCCACAGGCCCTGGTGAGGGACCTCACTGGTGCATGAATCCATGCACTGGGCCTCTAGTAAAAATATAAAGGGAAGGGTATGAAATGAAAATACATGTTTTGTGTAAGAGATAGCTAATAGGTCACCTTGCTGAAGTCTAAAATTTAGCCAGGCCCTGGTGGGGCAGCTCAGTTGTTTGGAGCATCATCCCATACACCAAAAGATTGTGGGTTTGATTCCCGTTCAGGGTACATACCTAGGTTTTGGATTGGATCCCCGGTCCGGGTGGCTATGGGAGGCAACCAATCAAAGTTTCTCTCTCTTTCTCTCTCCCTCCCTCCCTTTCTCCCTCTAAATATATCCTGGGGTGAGGATTTTTAAAAATTTAGCCAGGATGTATAATGAAACAAAAGGCTGTATAAGATATAGGTTAGATTATGGAGGGTTTTCAATATCATACTAAGGATATTTGGAAAGCACAGGGGAATGTGGAGAAGTTTCTGAGCAGAAGTGTCTGAAAAGGTACTTATTCTTGAAATGTTAATTTGGCAATAGTGTACAAAATGAAGTGAGAGGAGCCCACATTTGTTGCTGTGACCTAAAAGGACCTGTGTGAGCTGGTCACAGTTTATTTTCTCATCTGACACTATCCCTGTAGTTACAATAGCCTTCTTCTTTTCCTCAAATTAGGCAAGTTTTTTCCTGCCTTGAGCCCGTATACTTGTCGTGCCCTCTGCTGAAATGCTCTCCCTCCAAACCAGACCTTATAGCTGCTTCCTCATTAGTTCTAGATTTTAGCTCAAATGAAAGAGGCGTTCTCTGACCACCCATAACCTTCTTTCTCCTGTCACATCACATCACTCTATCTTTTTAAAACAAATCTACTTTTAGTCCTAGCTCAGCGGTTCTCAACCTGTGGGTCGAGACCCCTTTGGCGGTCGAACGACCCTTTCACAGGGGTCGCCTAAGACCATTCTGCATATCAGATATTTACATTACGATTCATAACAGTAGCAACATTACAGTTATGAAGTAGCAACGAAATAATTTTATGGTTGGGTCACAACATGAACAACTGTATTTAAAGGGCCAGAAGGTTGAGAACCACTGCCCTAGCTGATTTGGCTCAGTGGATAGAGCATTGGACTGCAAACCAGAGGGTCCTGGGTTCGATTCTGGTCAAGGGCATGTACCGAGACTGAAGTCTCCTCCCCGGTGGTCAATGTTTCTCTCTGTCTTTCCCTCTCTAAAAAATCAATGGAAAAATATCCTCAGGTGAGGATTTAATAAATAAATAAAATAAAAATCAGAAATTAAAAAATACATATACTTTTTTTATTGCTTTCAGAGAGGAAGGGAGAGATAGAAACATCAATGATGAGAGAGAATCATTGATCTGCTGCCTCTTGCACACCCCACGCTAAGGATCGAGCCCACAACCTGGGTATGTGCCCTGACCAGGAATCAAACCATGACCTCCTGGTTCATAGGTCCATGCTCAACCACTGAGCCACCCCGGCCTGGCACTCCATTTTATCTTTTTCGTAGCATTTGCAAGCCTCCTTCCAGATAAGTAACGGTCCTGAGGGCAGCCTTATGTCTTGTTTTTGTTGTATCTCTTGCAGTATGCCTTGGCACTCAGTATTCATTAGGAAGGAGTGAGATCTGTTAGGAACCAATTATATCTAGTTTTGGTTTGAGACTTACTGTCCCAGACAGACACGCATCTTCCTCATTCTTGTACTCATTCTGCATTCAGTCCATTTATTTTTTAAAACATATTCTTATCGATTTTAGAGAGGAAGGGAGAAGGAGAGAGATAGAAACATCAATGATGAGAATCATTGATCAGCTGCCTCCTGCACGCCCCCTACTGGGGATTGAGCCCACAACACGCGCCTGTGCCCTGACCCGGACTCAAACCGTGACCTCCCTGTTCATAGGTTGCCGCTCAACCACTGCTTCATAAATGGGCTGGGCTCCGTCCATTTATTAAACCACCGCTTGGCACTTAGGTGCTGAGGATGAAAGAAGGAATCAGACTAGATGTGGTAGACTTGATGACAGCAGCTCTGTTTCTGAACAGACCCTACAGGGCCATGTCGAGGTCACCTTCCCCCAGGGATACTTGGTCTGAACCGCCACCCACCCGCCTCTGGAGACCAAAGCGACCTCTGCATTCCCCCCTCCCAGCTGCAGAGGAGCAGCCCCTCCCCGCCGGTCCGGAGCCTGGACCCGGGAGAGTCCAGGAACGTGGCCATGCTGGTGAGATCGGCCTTGGCGTCTCTGGGGGCCTAGACGAGCGCGGCCAGGCTCGCGGGGGGCCTGGGACCCGAGCAGGAACCAGCGCGCCGCCCGGCGGGTGGGCGGGTGTCTGCGGCCGAGGCCAGGCCATCTGCCGCGAGGCCAGCGCGC
>NW_005871062.1:10663466-10718722 GCF_000147115.1 Myotis lucifugus | reverse complement strand
AGATCATCTACCACCTGGACGGGCAGGAGACGCCGTACCTGGTGAAGCTGCCGCTGCCCGCCGAGCGCGTCACCTTGGCGGACTTTAAGGGCGTCCTGCAGCGGCCCAGCTACAAGTTCTTCTTCAAGTCTATGGACGACGATTTCGGGTGAGGATGGCCCCCGCCTCGCCCCCGGGGGACCCCGGCCCCTCCGGCTTCCAGAGGCCGCTCGGCAGTTGGCGCTCCCCTGGCTGCACTGGCTCCCAGCCCTGCTCTGGGTGCTGGGGGCCCTCGGCCGTTTGGGCTCCCCTTGCTTGTTTCAGACCCGGGAGCCCAGCCTCTCTAGGGACGCTCCTTTCGCTCTCGTTTAGGGGGGCGTCCAACTCCCCAAGAGCAATCAGGACCAGCCCAGGAAGCCCGCTCACCTCTGAGACCAGCGGCTCAGACAGACACACACACACACACACACACACAGACACACACACACACCCCTCCTCCCAGTCCCAGAGCCCGACCCCCCCCCCCGCCCCGCCTGCCCAGGGAGCCACCTTTTAAACCCAGACTCGGGGTGTTTGGCACTCGGCCCTCTCCCTCTCCCTCTCCCCAGCTCCACACTCCGAGCCATATTTGGAGCACCGAGCCTCCCAGCGCTGTGCTGCGGGGCTGGGAACTGCGGGGAGGGGGAGGCGAGGGGTGCCCGGGCGCCAGGCTGGCCGCTCAGGCCTGCAGACCGGGAGTCTAGCTGCTCCCCGTTTCCTTGCGGGGTGTGTCGGAGGTTGTCAAGGGAGCAGAATGCCTGACCCCGAAGGAGGAACCCGCACTAGCCCAGGTGCTGATTGCCTCCCCAGATGGGGGCCTTTTCCCTCCGGAGGGTGGTCTTGGAAAGGGCCTCGGAGCCGGGTAGGAGGCCCGGGAAGCGTCCCCCGGCGCCCACCTCCCCTCCCTGCCGGCCTGGTGCCCTCCTCCCCCAGCTGTGGGCTCTGGACCGGCCGAGTTTGGAAGCGGCGACTTCCCCTTTAAGGAGGGATGGAATGTTGGAGCCGGAAGGTTCCTTAGCAGCTGGCCTGGGAGGGGGAGCCTGGCCATCCCCGCACACACACCCCAACTCCTGGGGGACTGGGGGCGGGGAAGGCCCCCACACTAACTGGGCGCTGGGCCTGGAGGCCTGTGGGGAAGCCTGGAGGCAGCCTCTGCAGCCCTGGCCAGAGGCCTGCACTGCTCTCAGCTGAGGCCCCAGCGCCGAGTGAGGGAAGACATTCTTCTCCCCAGTGTTCGTGCGTCCGGCCAGCCGGCTTCTCTCCCAGGACCTCGGCCCTCCTGGCCCTGGGCAGCAAGCACCGTCTCCCTCCTTCGCCTGGCATGCTTGTGTCACCTTCCCCCCTGGAACTCAGGGTTCGATGAGCCCATGAGCTCCTGTGTGTGAAAGTGCTTTTCCAGTGGAAAGTGCTGTGCGGCTTCTAACCTCCTTTCTGTTGTCAGACTTACCCTCTGGCGGGGAGCTCCGATGTCTAATATTGTCTGGCCTCAGTCCAGAGACAGACACCCCTGCTTTCTGATCCTGGAGGTCCGGCCTCTCTAGGGACTCCCCTTTGGAAAATTCGGAAGAAGGATGAAATCCATCTGCAAGGGATGGGAGGGAGGGGGCAATGCCTTGGCCGGGTAAGAGAATAGAGTTAGGAGAGGCTGAGATACTGCCTCAGGGTATGGGTAGGGGCAGATCAGCTGGAGTCCTGTGCAGGGGCCCTACCCCCAGGCCAGGCCTCACTGCAGTCACAGGAGGCCCCCCATTACATCGGCTCACTGTTGACAATATTGTTCTTTAAATTCACTGTCAGTCCACTCACTCTTTCTTAGCTTGACCAAATCAATAATAGGAAATCACCCATTTTCTATTTATATTTCTTTATAAGATATGTTAAAAATAAATGTTAACTGTTGAATTAAGCAATGTGCATTCAGGTAACACCTGAACACATCTTGCATATGTCGCTGGTACTTGAGCCATCCTTGGTAAAGTATCAGAGTAGGCCATTTTTACAGGGTTGAGAACAATGCTAAAAATGAAATGGAGGAGATTGATTTTGGAGATTGATTTTGTTTTTATCCCCAGAAGGATTAATGAGCAGACCTGGTAGGTTTACCAGGAGCAGACGTCTAATAGCTGAGGAATAAAGGAGTGTGTGTGTGTGTGTGTGTGTGTGTACACGAACACATTTAACAAACTCTTTATGGCGCTTACAGTGTACTAGGCACTGATCTAAGTGCTTTTCTAACTTTTACTCATTTAATTCTCTTAACAGCCCTATGAAGTAGGTAGTAATACCATCAGTTTACAGATGAGGAAATTAGAGCACCAAAACCTGAAGTAACTTATCCAGGTCACACCGTCTGGCTAGTTAGTGGCAAAGCTTGATTCGACATCAGGAATCTGGCTCTAAAGTCCAAGGCCTTAATCCCACTGTTGTAGGTATTACTATTATTATCACCATTTTACAGATGCATCCTCTCTGAGGGAGATGCTGAGCCTTGGCAAACTGTAGAGGTGATAGGGCTGCCACCTATCCTCGCCCCATAAGAGGAGGTCAGGCAGAGGCCAGTGACCCCTACTGACAGCTGGGCGGTGGGTCAGAGGAGGAGGGCTGCTGTCTCTGCATCCCCTCCAGGCTCACCCTCTGAGGCGCTGGTTTGTGAGGTCTCCAGAAGTATTTGTCAAGCTCAGGGTAGGCTCACCCCTCTTAAATTATTTGGGAAATGGAAGAAGAATAAGCATTTTTACCACTGAGGAGATAGTGTACCCAATGCTAGAGTGGCCTTGAGCTGTGGGAAGGGGCAACATGGGAAGTAGAGTCACTAACTATGTTCCTCCTGCTCCATGTCACACTGTCCTGCCTCTGGGCCTTTGCCTGGAACACACTTCTTCCCCCTGCTTCTCCGTGTCCAAATTCTCCTGTCGTCTGGGTTCAGCTTTTAAAGTTATGGTATTTTATCCTATTTATGCATCCACCTGCTCCTAGCCAGGACTTGACATCTGTATCACTCAGCAGGTGTCTGTCCAATGAACACCTCTGCTGGTCTTACCACTCTGACCACTTCCCACCTGGAATATGCTTATGTGGACTGTCCACTGGACTGTAACCTCAGAGAACAAGGCAGGCTCCAGGTCTGATGCTGCTTGAGGTTCATACAACGGCAAGCACGGGATCTAAAACTCACTGGGCTCTCTCTCTCAGCAAAGGCTTTTTAATTGCATGAACGGTGAATGATGAGCAGATGTGTTTGGTTCCTGCCCTTGCAAACTTACTCCTAATTAGAAAGAGAGTATGGATCTTGCTGAAAATTCACAGAGTTAGAAACTAGCTTTTATGGTATGCCTGGACTGTGCCAGGCATTTACAAATCCCATTTACCAGGATGAGACAAAGGCTTGGAGAAGTTAAACTTCTCTAAGATGGGAGGGCTAATAAGTAGCAGAATTGGAATTTAAACCCAAGTTCGTGAGAGTGTGGTGTGTGTGTGTGTGTGTGTGTGTGTTCACGCGTGTGTGCTCGTGTGCAGTGGAACCCTGAGCCATTTAGCTCCACTTGGGAAGGGGGGCTTTCTGAGGCTGATCAGCTGATCGTTATGAGTCAACAGAGCCTTGGCGACCTGTCAGTGACCCCCAGAAAGAGAGGAAACATCTGTAGCTAGAGCTGTGTGGTGGGGCCTGCTGGGGGAGAGGGTTGTGGGGACTCAGCCACGGTTTCCCACCACAGGGAGACCCTCTCTGAAGCAGGTCACAGAGTCCCTGCCATGTGTCCCACGCACCTCTTTTCCTTTTGAGCCCCAGTTCCCACAGGGGGCTGCAAGCTTAGGGTGTCCTGTGGCTGGACTGGCTGACAGGTCTGAGCTACCTCTCTGTCCCTTCTCTCCCGCCTGTTCTGTCTCCAGGCTTTCTGCCATGATGGCCCTGAGCAGGATGATTTGAGCTGCTTTCTCGGGGTCGTTGTGGGGCTGGAAATGATGGAGGAGCCAGGGCTGGATGGGAGGGAGGAGGGTAGGCTCGGCCTTCGAACTTGGCTGTGAGTCCAAGAATGTGAAAATCGCAAGGAGCCAAGCACGTTCCCAGTTCTGGGCAGAACTTCTTCAAGAACAGGAAGACTGGGCTTCGCAGCCTCCTTCCTTAGTGTCTTCCCTCTCTGCTCACAGCTCCAGGCATGTGTCTCCCTCTTGCCCCTAATCACATCTTTCCAGCTCTGTCCTCCTGGGTGTTTGATGCAATCTGGGGGACCTCAAACTATTCCAGTTTCTTTCGCTGGCCCCAAACTGTGGTCATAGTCTGACTTCTTGCCTCACTGCATGCCTGTGACCACATCCCACCCCCACCCCCCATGTCTCATATCACTGCCTCCCTTACCTCACCTTCCACACAGACCCACATCACCTCTGTCATTGTATAGGAGAGAATGTGAAATACTGTCGAAAGAGTGGGATTTAGAGTCAGACAAGCTTGGGGTTGAATTTCAACTCTGACATCTTCTAGCTCTGTGGCCTTGGACAAGTTACTGAATGTGTCTCAGTTCCTTATTCATAAAATGGGGATCATATTGTCTACGCAATGAGGCTGATGTGAAGAATATATATTACCACTGTGGGGAGATAAGATGGTATAATTGGTAGGAATAAAGGCTGTGGAGTCAGGCTGATGAGGATTCAAATTCCAGCACTTCACTTATTAGTGGTGTCCCTATAGGTGAATTTCTGAACCTAGTGAACCTTCGTCTCCCCATCTGTATCTTATATATAGCATTGCTGTAGTAAATGAAATGATACAAGTAAAGTGTTCACTTAGTGCTTGGCCCATAATACATGCTCAATAAATGAGAGCAATTGTTAGTATTATCATAACGGCAGTAAATGTCTTCTCCCTTTTTCTTTCCTAATTTTCTTAAATTCCTCGCCCACACCTCCCAGAAGAATGTCAGGATTCCCAATTGAGAAGGGAAGGACAGTAATCAGGGTGTGCTTTTTCCTAGTTTAGGGTCAGAGGGAAAGAAAAAGTCCAGCCCATGAGAGCTTTACTGGGGATGGATAAAGCACTCTTGAGATTCTAGGGAGTGGTTGCACTCATGGGGGACAGCGATTTGTCAGGTGACCAGGAAGGCAGCTGGGTCACCCCCACCCATGCTGTTGTTTGAACAGGCTGATGCTGGTGGTTTGATTCCCAGTTTAGGGTGGAGAAGCCCCTGAGAGTTGGGATTGTGAGGACACCTCCATTTCTACCCCAGAAAGCTCATTGACAACCTCCCTTTCCCTGCAGAGTGGTGAAGGAGGAGATCTCAGATGACAATGCCAAGTTGCCCTGCTTCAATGGCCGGGTGGTGTCCTGGGTAAGGATCCTTCCTCAACCCTCCCTCCGTCCACATTCCTGCCATGGGCTGGACGGAGGAAAAACATTGCTAAGGTTATAGCTGATGGTTTTATGTTTCAGTATCTGAACTGTCCTCGAGTTTCTAACTGAACAGTTTCTACCCCAAATTCTATAGCCTTGGTGAAAACTGGGGGAGTGGTGTGAAAGGGAAAAGGCGGCTACAGAAACATACATAGGAGGCAAAATTGTTTCCTATGCCCTTGGAGGCACTTTGCCTCGGGTTCCCTTCTGTCACCTGCTGAACTCTGCCTTGGACACTTACCCTCTGCCCCCATCCCACTTCACCAGCCCATGCCTCCCTGACACCATCCACCTGGCAGTGGGTCCGCTCCTCAGGTCAGCTGTCCTTGCATAGTCCTGTCTCTTTTCCCTCCATGTCCCCTGCTTCATTCTCCCCAAGTCTTCATGCCCTGCCAGAAGCCAACTATCCTACGTGCCCTCGTGCCATACTACCTACCCATTTTCTCCCCATCAGCTGGTGTCAGCTGAAGGCTCACACCCAGAGCCAGCTCCCTTCTGTGCTGATAACCCATCGGAGCTGCCACCTCCCATGGAGCGCACAGGAGGCATTGGGGACTCCCGGCCTCCATCCTTCCAGTGAGTGTGACCTGAGGGTAGGCAGGGCCTGTGGGGAGGGCCAGGTCAGCTCAGCCCAGGGCTGGGGGAGGGAGCCCCCAGCCTGCCCCCTCCCCCACCAAGTCCTATCTTCCCTGCAGCCCTCATGCTGGTGGGGGCAGCCAGGAGAACCTGGACAATGACACAGAGACGGACTCCTTGGTGTCTGCCCAGCGGGAGCGGCCTCGCAGGAGGGACGGCCCAGAGCACAGTGCGTCTTCCCTGAACAGATGCTTTCCCCATCCCTGTGCCCTCCCCACAGCTTCCACTCAGCTGACCACCTCTTTGCCCAACTTCCTGAGCTCGGGATAGGACTGGCCCCAGTGCAGCCCCTAGCCTGCCTCTCCTCCCTTCCCTCCTACACTGGGCACTGTGAACCCAGCTGCCTCCATCCCCTGCAGCAACCCGGCTAAATGGAACTGCAAAAGGGGAGCGGCGGCGAGAACCAGGGGGTTACGACAGCTCGACTACCCTCATGAGCAGCGAGTTGGAGACCACCAGCTTCTTTGATTCCGAGGAGGATGACTCCACCAGCAGGTAGGGCCTTGGTTTCATGAGGACTGGTGGGCAGGTGATCCTTGAGGAGCCCTGAACCCTGAGGATACTGGGCCCCTGGGAGGGATGTGGGCTTTGTGCTGGGGGCCTGGGCCCTGCAGTGCCTCTTACGGGGCAGGGCTAGGTCAGCCTGGTGGGGAACGACTGTGGGCCCCACAGGTTCAGCAGCTCCACAGAGCAGAGCAGTGCTTCACGCCTGATGAGAAGACACAAGCGGCGGCGGCGGAAGCAGAAGGTTTCCCGGATTGAGCGGGTATGGGACCTGGGGTGCTAGGGATGAGTGGGGCAAGGCCAGGGCTTATCCGTCCTTAGATCCCCAACCCTTGGGTCAGTGTTTAGAACCTTAGAGGGAAGGTGGTGGCTGAAGGCTCACCTTGAGGAGGAGCTAGGGGAGAGCAGTGAGTTCCTGCCACCCCTGCCTGCTGCTCAAAGTCTCTCTCTATTCCAGTCCTCATCCTTCAGCAGCATCACGGACTCCACTATGTCACTCAACATCATCACGGTCACGCTCAACATGGGTGAGTCTGGTGAAACAACACTCTTGAGTGCCTACTGTGTGCCAGACACTGGGCAGACTCAAGGAGTTTAAAGAGACACAAGTTATGTTCCCTGCCCTCAAGGAGATTTCTTTCATAAACCTAAACTATTATTTCAGTATCTCATGATTAGGGCTATGCGAGAGAGAAGCACACACAGCTATGGGAGCAGAGAAAAGCATCAAGGAAGGCTTCCTGGAGGAAGTGATTTCTGATTGCTTCCCATTTCCCATGTTTTAGCTGTTGCATTCTTGTTCCCTGATTTTTGCCCTACCCACTCTTTTAAGAGATGGCTGGGTGTAGTGAAAAGAGCCCCAACTTTGTCTGGAATTTAAATGAGTTTGAATACTGGTTTTGCCATTTAATGGCTTAGAAGAGTCACTTAAATTCTCTGAACCTCAGTTGTCTACTCTGTAAAATGAGACTGAGCATCCGTGCCTCACATCCAGCAAGGATTAATGAAAGCCTATTGAGCATGCTGAACCCAGTGCCTGGTTCCAGTTCAATAAATGTTAGCTCTTATCCCTTTACACTCTTTCTAATAAGGGGCTCAGAATTTGGTTAGGAACCTTGCTCCCATCTCAAGGTCTTATTACTCCCTGTAGAAAAGTATAACTTCTTGGGCATCTCCATTGTGGGCCAAAGCAACGAGCGTGGTGACGGAGGCATCTACATTGGCTCTATCATGAAGGGTGGGGCCGTGGCTGCTGATGGACGCATCGAGCCTGGAGATATGCTGTTACAGGTACCATTGTTCACTGTGGCTGGTGGTGTAGAAAGGGAGTTGGGGAGATGTACCCTCTGTCCCTTCTCATTCTTCCTACCCTCTCTACCCTATTCAGAGGCCCCTTCTTGGTGGGGAAGACCTCCTGATCCACCAAGCTTCCCTAACTCCCTCCCCAGCACAGCTGCTTATCCCATTCCTGGTCCTATTTCCCAGGTAAACGAGATCAACTTTGAGAACATGAGTAATGACGACGCAGTCCGGGTACTGCGGGAGATTGTGCACAAACCAGGGTATGGATGGGCTGAAGCATTACGGAGGAGGTGCCAGGCATTTCTGGCTATCAGGCAAGGGGCTTGGTCTCGCCTCCATACATCCTGCCCTCACTAGGGACACCCTTGCTTTCAGGCCCATCACCCTGACTGTAGCCAAGTGCTGGGACCCAAGTCCACGTGGTTGCTTCACATTGCCCAGGAGTAAGTGGATGGGGAAATTGGCCCTAAAACTGGTGTCTGGCATACACGAGCTCTGTCTCTCCTGCCTTCTGTGTTGCCCTGAACCCTCACACCTACCCTGTTGGGCCCAGCACTGGGCAGGGTGGGCAGCCCCTAACTCCTCATCCTCCCTGCAGGCGAGCCCATCCGGCCCATTGACCCTGCGGCCTGGGTCTCCCACACTGCAGCCATGACTGGCACCTTCCCTGCCTACGGCATGAGCCCCTCCCTGAGCACCATCACCTCCACCAGCTCCTCTATCACCAGCTCCATCCCTGACACAGAGCGTGAGTGTCCAACCCTGTCCCCTGGGCCCAGCAGACAGGGCCAGGTGAGAGGGACTGATGAAGGCCCATGTGGAGACTTGCTTGAAAGGCAGAGGGGCCGGAGGGGGCTCGGCTCATTCCAGCTACTTCACACTGCAGCTTCCCTCGGGACACCCGAAGCTCACTAAACAGTGTTTGCTTCTGAACTGGTATTGAGCACCCAGTGAGCCTCAGTTTCCTCTTGTAAAATGGGACTAAAGATGTGCACGTTACCAGGTTCCTGGGGGTTAATGAGAGGATATAAGTGAAGCAGTTATCACAGTGTGTGGCATAAAGTAAGCACGTAATAATGACTGCCATTCTTAATCATCATAACACTCGTTATGCACTATACTAAGCACCTTCATTTACATTATTTAATTATCTTCAAACATCCCTATAAAGTAGACGTGAAAGTCCCTATTTTTACAGGAGAAACTGAGTGTCCAAGAAGTCCAACACTGGTCCATATTGGTCCATATTTATTAGGCGGTAGAACTGGAATGCAAACTCCCGTCTGCCTACCTCCACAGCCCCTTTCTGCCTGACCATTTTGCTTCCCACCCCCAGGCCTAGACGACTTTCACCTGTCCATCCACAGTGACATGGCTGCCATTGTGAAAGCCATGGCTTCCCCTGAATCCGGGCTGGAGGTCCGAGACCGCATGTGGCTCAAGATCACTATCCCCAACGCTTTCATCGGTGAGAGGGCCCCATGGTGGGATGAAGGATGGGGTGGTGGGCAGTGAGGGAGCAGGATAGGCTAGGCGCCCAATAACTCCCTTGAGCTGGAACTAGGCCCAGCCTCATGGCTTCTGTGAGGCCAGATGAGCCCAAGGTGGGCCTCCCAATCAAAGGTAGCTTTGCTCCCAGGCTCGGATGTGGTGGACTGGCTGTACCACAACGTGGAAGGCTTCACTGACCGGCGAGAAGCCCGCAAGTATGCAAGCAACCTGCTGAAAGCTGGCTTCATCCGCCACACTGTCAACAAGATCACCTTCTCCGAGCAGTGCTACTACATCTTCGGTGACCTCTGCGGCAGTACGTGCCTCCCCCCTTCCTTGCCCTGTCTTCTGGCTGGGAGCGGGGCGGTGCCCAGGGGTGTGGCGGCAGACTCCAGGGAACCCAGAGGAGGGGGCAGCAGAGCTGGGCTCCCAGCTCAAGGCCTGAGAGTTTTGTGGTGGAAGCAGAACCCAGTTCAGCCTCTTCACCTGCCTTGCGTCCCCTGGAGGGGCTGGCATTTTCTAAGCGCCTGGCACCATGCTGATTGTTTCTAAAACATCATCTCACTCTGTCACTCAGTCCTCACAACCTCCTCTCTGCCCTTGGGGAGATGGATTACTATCCCTGTTTTCAGAAGAAGCAACTGAGATATGTAGACGGTAAATAGTCCACCCCAGGTTTCACTACTAGAAGCAGAGAAACTAGGCCATGGTTCCAGGTCTTTCTGGCTCCAGAGCCCTTGTTCTTCCCACCACCTGGGTTTGACCAGGTGTGTAGTGGTGCAGAAACATTGTCTTAGCAAGGCCAGAGTTCCTTTCCTTGGGCCCTGCTTAGCTTCCCAGCATCAAGCAGGGTCCACCAGGGTAGGGCCTAGGATTTGTCTGAGGCCTCATGTCCTCAGCTTCCTCAGACCTCTGTGGAGGGACTGTGCTTCAGGATGGAGCTAGAGAAGCTATCAGGGCCAGGTTGTAGAGAGGGGTGGGGAATGTCCAGCCTGTGGATGGTATAAGGCCCTCGAAATCATTTGGTCTGGCCCTGCCAAGGCATTAGGGGTGAGTTAATTAAATGTTTGACTAAATATAACAGGCTAATTTTTAAGTTGATAATTTTATATGGCCTGTGAATGATGTTACAAATATCCAAGTGGCCTTTGGCAGAAAAAAGGTTCTCCACCCCTGTTGTAGAGGATTCTACAAGCTATCACAGGAGCTGGACTTGATCCTGAAAAAGTGCAAAGCCAGTTAGGGTTAGTAAGCAGGAGAGGTCTGCGTGGAAGCCCTCTTCTCTTTCTGAAGCCCTTTGGAAGGGGAGTCTTCGAAACAGGACAGCATCGCTCAGTGTTGGGAGCTGAAACCCTCCCCCAGCAGCCACCTCTACCTGAGGGAACCTTCTCTGAGCCCAGTGGTGCTGGCTGGAGTCCAAAAACTAACTCTTAAAATGCTTCAGATTAGGTTCTAGGGACCAGAAAAGCTGTTCCTGCAGAGCACAAGTCCTGGTGGAGGGTGGGTCCCTGGCCCTCAGCTGTTCCAGTGTGGCCACATGGAGTAGATGCACAGAGTTTTGGAGTTAGATAGCTCTGAGTTCAAATCCTAGCACCACCCTTACTGTGTGAACATGAGTGACAGCCTCTCAATGCCTCAATTTGTTGATCTGTAAGGTGGAAGTAATAGTAGAATCTATATCATAGAGCTGTTTTGAGGACAATGTAATGTATATAATGCTTTCAGCACCATGTTTAGCCCACAGAAAGTACCCTTTAAAAAGTCCATTCTTCATATATTTAATTGATTCTAAGATGAACACTTATTTCGCATTTCAGTGTCTGAAATTGGAGTGCATCTTACAACCAGTGGCTTCTTAGACTCAATCAAGTGTGATACAGTGGGGCCTTGACTTACGAGTGTCCCGACTAACGAGTTTTTTGAGATACCAGCTGTCTCTCGGCTGATTTTTTGCATTGAGTTGATAGAGTAATTTGAGTTAACGAGCTCCTTAACGAGCTCCTTAATGAGCTCGGTCTCGGAACGAATTAAACTCATAAGTCAAGGCCCCAGTGTATTGTCATCCTTAGCAGAATCAGCCCTGATCCCAAATTTCCAGGGACACATAAAGCTTTTCAGAAGAGCTCTAGTTTTTGCTCAAGAGACATCCTTCTGTCCCTGGGTCCTCCTGGATCTTCTACCCATGGACCTGGCACCAGAGGCCCAGCTCAGGGAGATACTGACATAACAGGTCTTTTCCTTCTCACTGGCTGAGGTGTCCTAAGCTGGGAGTGTGGCAAGCTCAAAGGGAAAAGCCAAGGACCTGGGTAGCCCCAGGAACACATAGTCACTCCCCTTGGGATGATAGCCTGGAAGCTGAAATAGTCACCAGCTCCTGGAACATGAGCCAAGGCAGGCCCCTGCTTACCACCACCACCACCACCCTTCATGCTAGCTGCTGGCCTTGACAAGTTCATGGCTTGGCTGGAAGACTTCATTGGCTGCTTTAGCTCCCTTGGGCCCCCTCTCCTTATCTCTTCTCCCCTGGAAGGTTGGGCTGGCTTACTTAAGGGCTTGGAACAAAGGGCTCAGTCTATATCTGGCAGGCCTCTGGGACCTGGTACAGATGGGGTGTGAGTAAGGGGTGTCCAAGGCAGGTCATTAGTCCTAGTGGCCCCTTAAACTCCCTTCCAGGTAGTTCCAACATTAGTGGGGGCATCCTTATCCTTAACATTTACTGGGGGAGCCAGAGTCGTGAAAGAAGTAATGTTAATACAATGTAGAACCACGCCTCCCTGGGAATGGGGTGGAGAGCACAGTCGAGGCACCTAACTTGTTCTCTTTCTGGGCCCTTCCCACCCCACTTCCACCTCCCCAGCAGCACCAGGAAATTGATTCTGGCCAATGGCCCTCTATATGGGGAGGTTCTGAAAGGCCCTATGTTCATTCTGGTTTTTAATGGGTATTTTTTTTAGTGTTAGGTGAGGGGAGGGCACAATTTCACCAAACTGCTCCCTACTCCTTACTGATTTCCTCATCTGGAAATGTAAAAAAGTTAGCAACTTTTAGCTTCTGTTCTGCCTACAGTTTAGGTTGAACTCAGGCTGGTCACTTAACCTCTCTGGACTGCACTTACTTCATCTGGAAAAAATGTGCCAGCACCTTCTTCATAGGGTTGGGGTAATATTTGTATGAAATAGTGTTTTGTATTGTGCCTAATGAATTGCAGGTATGCAGTACCTACCTGATCGTTGTCCGAGATTTCAGCCTCCTACATTCCTCTACCTTTTACCCTCTAAGTCAGCAATTTTCAGTCTTTTTCATCTCATGGCACATATAAGTTAAATACTAAAATTCTGTGGCACACACACACACAAATTGTTTTGCCAACCTGACAAAAAAGATCGGTATAATTTAGACTCACTCACATGGGACGGTTATTGTTGTGTTGGCCACTGTTTTTATTTGACAATCTAAGGAAAAAGAGGTCAGAGCCCCTCACTAGTCAGGTACTGCGTGTTTTAAAAATTCTGGTGGCACACCAGTTGAAAATCACTGCCCTCAGTGAACAGAGTGAGTTTTGTCCCTTCCAGTCCACTGAGGAAGGAGGAGAAACTGCCAAAGGCTTTTCTGGGAGTTGGGTGTCAGGATTTGGCATTGAGGCTAGGAATGGTGACTGGGGCCTCCCTGAGAAGGGTTTTCCCTGGGGCTGTCTGCAGGGGCTCCCTCTCTACCATCTCTGTTGGGTGGTGAGGAGGGTTTAAGAAGGAATGTGAGCTCTCTGGCCTATGCCTCCTCCCATAATGGTGGGAAACTACCACTGCTGTTGTCATCTCATATGCATCCAATGCAGCCTAGGCTGGGACCTCCCTCCTGACAGAGGTGCAAAGGTATGGGGGAGTCCCAACATCCGGCCCTCTCCTGCCCTCCACAGACATGGCCAACCTGTCCCTCCACGATCACGACGGCTCCAGCGGTGCCTCTGACCAGGACACACTGGCCCCTTTGCCGCACCCGGGGGCTGCCCCTTGGCCCATGGCTTTCCCCTACCAGTACCCGCCACCCCCGCACCCCTACAACCCGCACCCAGGCTTCCCGGAGCTGGGGTACAGCTACGGCGGGGGCAGTGCCAGCAGTCAGCACAGTGAAGGTAAGATGGAGGAGACAAGTAAGGTGGAGGAGACCCAGGCTTCCTCCGCGAGCTCTTGAACACCCACCACCCTGCCCCTGCCTGTCCCCTGCAGGCAGCCGGAGCAGTGGCTCCAACCGCAGCGGCAGCGACCGGCGGAAAGAGAAAGACCCGAAGGCTGGAGACTCGAAGTCAGGTGGCAGCGGCAGCGAGTCGGACCACACAACCCGCAGCAGCCTGCGGGGGCCCCGGGAGCGGGCGCCCAGCGAGCGCTCGGGGCCTGCCGCCAGCGAGCACAGCCACCGCAGCCACCACTCGCTGGCCAGCAGCCTGCGCAGCCATCACACGCACCCGAGCTACGGCCCCCCTGGCGTGCCCCCTCTCTACGGCCCCCCCATGCTGATGATGCCCCCACCGCCCGCGGCCATGGGACCCCCAGGAGCCCCCCCAGGCCGTGACCTGGCCTCGGTGCCCCCCGAACTGACTGCCAGCAGACAGTCCTTCCGCATGGCCATGGGAAACCCCAGTGAGTTCTTTGTGGATGTGATGTGAGCAGGGCCCCTCCCCCACTTTCATCCCACCTCTAACCTGGCTGGCTGCGTCCCTCTCTCCATCTGTCCAGTCTTTTTTACTTTGGTACCTGAAAGGGAAATAAACGGAACTAAATCCAGGCGCGCTAACTGCTCGCTGAGCTCAGCGAGGGTGGGGTGACCCACATGGCTATTGCAGCCCCTAACCTGCCAGCAGCCCCAGCTTGTCCCTCTGCCCACTAACTGCTGCACAGGACTTCTCAGGATCCTTCATGTCCCTGGGACCCAACTTGCTGGTGCTGCTCCTGACTCCCTTCACCTGTGCATACACTTCAGGAATTCAACTGTGCCCTTGAGGGCCTGCCCAGCCCCTTATCCCCACCATTTCCCCACCTCGGTTCCCTTTCACCATTCATTCAGCTACGCCATCTTCCTATTAACCTCATCGCCACAAGCATGTGTCCCATCTCTGAACTGCCCCACACACGCAATACTGACACCAAAAAAATACTTGCTTCATCTGCCCCTCCTAATTGTTCCTTGCCTGCTGCCTGACTGTCTCTTGCCTGCTGCTTGCACCCTAGAGTTGTGGGTCACGTTTAGTAAGTATCCATGCTATCCCTTCCTGCACTGGGCCCTTACCAGGAGCCCAGTGGGGGCCTTCGTTGCCTGATCTCTGCTCTACCCCACCCCTTGCCTGCAATTGTGTGCTGGTTCCTTCAAACCCCTAACCCTACTAACCAACAGGCTCATCTCACCTCTGGGCCTGAAACATGTCTTTTCTTTCTTTTTTCCTCCCCCAATTTTTCCTGGGCGTGGAGCAGCCAAGAATTTCGGGCTGTTTGACTTTCTGTGAGCCCCCAGCGAGGGGAGGCCCAGTCTCCGAGGAAACCAGGAACCCTGCTTCAACAGCCCCTCAGGGCTTCCCGAGGATATGCAGCCCCCACACCCACACTTCAGCATGTTGAGTCACTAGGCTTCTGGGGAGGGCTCCAGCCCTTTGCCCATATATGAGGGACTGTTCGCCTTTCCAGAGAGTGTGCGTGCTCTCTCTCTTTCTCTATCACACACGTGCACACACACAGGTGCCTATGCAAGTCCAATTAAGCCTCAGGGCTGGTCCCTGCCCAGAGGGCTGGCCCTCTCTCTCCCAATTTTTTCCCAGGTTGTGGGGCTGGTCCCCTGACTTACCTCTATCCTTCCTCCCCTTCCTCATAGCCCTTAAGCCTCCCCATGTCCCTATCATCATCCTACCTGGATAAAGCCCATATGTGGGGCTCATCAGAGGACTCCCCAGACAACGAGCAGGCTGTTCTCACCTTGCCCCCTGCATTGCACACTTTTTCCTGTTTTCACATCACCATGATACCCCAGAGCAGCGGTTCTCAACCTGTGGGTCACGAACAAGAAAATACATCCTGCATATCAGATATTTACATTACGATTCATAACAGTAGCAAAATTACAGTTATGAAGTAGCAACGAAAATAATTTTATGGTTGGGGGTCACCACAACATGAGGAATTGTATTAAAGGGTCGCAGCATTAGGAAGGTTGAGAACCACTGCCCCAGAGCATGATTGGGCAAGGGGAATTCTGGGAGTGTCAGGTTTTTGTTTTTAACCTGTTTTCTACTTTAAACAAATTATGACTTTAAGCCTCTTCTATAAATTCTTTTGGCTCACTTGGGCTCCCATATTTTCAGAACTGGGGTGTCAAGAGATGAAGTACTAAATTCCAGGCTTTGGGGCAAACCAGGGAAGGGGCATTTGGCATTCATTTAAATACTTTGTGGGTTTTTTTGTGAGTGAAGGCTACATTGGAAATTTGACTCACTCTTGCCTGCCTTCTAGCAGCTCTAGTTTGCTCCCAACCCAGACCATGGCTTCCTCTAGCCACCTGGGAGGAGGGCTGCCTCCTATACTTCTCTTTTTTTTCTGACTCTGCCATGTCCAACTTTCTTGAGAATACTTCCACTATTGCTCATGCCTTCAGTGTTGGTGCTCCCTGTGTTCTGTCTTCAATCCACTTCTCTTTCCTATTTACTCCCCAAATGGTATCATCCATCAGGAGGTCCTTACCTGCCTTTGATATGCTGGGGGTTCTCAAATATATCTCTCCATCCCCAATTTCCTCCAATCTTTAGATTTGTGTTTTTATTATTCACCAGACATCTCCATGGACATGTCCATATGGACTCAATGCATTTCCCCCACTTCATGAATTCCAATCCTAGTTACTTTCACAATCTACATAGGCTCATCAGCTAGAAACATCTATGGACTTAAATCCCTTCCCAAATCTTACTATTCAGCAGATCATATCCATTCTACTCCAACAATCTTTCTTGAATTCAGCCCTTCTCCCCTCTGCCTCTGCTCTAGTTCACAGGAGCATGAGATTTGGAGTCAAGTTGTTCTGGGTTTGAATCCCAGCTCTACTACTTTTTGGTTGTGTGATAGGAGAGTTATTTAATCTCTCTGAGCCTCAGTTCCCTCATATGTAAAATGACGATAATAATACCTACCTCACAGGGTTGTTGTGAGGATTTAAATTAGATATTGTACGAAAAGTGCCTAGCACAGTGCCTGGCACACAGTAGAATAGGTGCTCAATAAATGGTAGCTATTATTACTATTATTATTATTATTATTTGCTCTAAATTGGTAAGGATTTAGGGTATTAATTGAAGATAAATCTTTGGAAAAGGTAGGAGTGAAGCCTTGTGTGCTGATTCAAGGATCAGAAATGCCTGTATTTGGTCACTTGATGGCTTCAGGTTATGACCACGGTTTTAATGAAGGAGGCCAAATCTTCATCCTGCCACATCTTGGCTTCTGAAAGAGGATGCTAGGGACAGTAAGGCTTGCAACCAGGTTCGCCCTTTCTTATCCTTCCTTCCTCCCATGACGGGCTCAGCCCTGACCAGCGAAGGCATCAGGGTATCTCTCTGTATAGAAAGAGAAAAGCTAACATATTTTTTTCAGGTCCTACAAGAGCCAGGCATGCCTTTCATGTTTGAGGGTTGGCTCTGTCTTTTCAGCTTGGATGTGAAGATTAACTCTGTTCAGAGAGGGAATTTCAAATCCCATGTTCAGTTAAATTCACCAATGGTTTTCTAAACATATCTGCCTCTCACTAGAAGGCACACAGGTTGTGGCCTTGAGGAACTGACAGTAACATAGGTATAGATGAAGTAGAACATGGACATAGTCTTGAAAAGATTTATCTAGTTTCTTCCGAGTATTTGTCTCTTCACTCCCTGTTCCCTTCCTTGGGTCTTGATCCCTGGAGAAAAGCTCACGTCTGGCAAATATATACGATGAAAAATTAAAATTTGGGAGAGTCAGAGGTGGTGTTAGAAAGCAGTAAATTCAGCACAAACACTTCTTCTGCCAGGTCGCGTGTTGTATGGAAAGTGAGGACAGCCAGTCCTCGGACTTCGGAGACACTAAAGGCCTACAACGATCCAAGACTTACCAGATGGACTTCTAATGGTAGTAATCCTCTGAGGCTCTCCGAAACACTGACATAGGAACGGGAGGGACCTCAGAAACTACAATTCCCAGAATGCTCAGTGGGGGAAAGGAAGTGAGCGGAATCGGATAGGCTGGGAAGTGCCTTTCGGCTAAGGCTGGATTAGGCCACTCCTAGCCCTCCCCCAAGGAACTCCTACTCTCCTTTTCGAAGGTTCTCGAAGGCAGTCGGTAGTTGTAGTTTTGCTAAATCTTGAGAGCTTAAAATTGTAAGCGAGAAAGCCCGAGGACCTGACGGGATTTGTAGTCCGTGCGGGAGCCCGGCGCGCAGGCGCAGCGGAGGCCGGGGCGGGGCCGCGGCACTGCAGTGAAAGCCGAGGCAGCGGGCAGGCGAGCAGGGGGCGGGCGGACATCTTGGGATCCGGAGAGCGGCCGGGCGGGCGGAGCAGGGGCCGCGGACACCAGGTGAGCTCGGGGCCTGGCCTCACGGGATGAGGGAGGACGCCTGCCCAACGGCAGCTTTGCCCTTCCCTTCCCTGCACAGCGTCGGCGGAAAGCTGCCCACACCCGGGAGCGGCCTCAGCCTCTTAGATCCCGGAGGAGCTGACGGCGGGCGGAGACGCCCGGGGCGCGGTCGCAGGACGGGCGGGGAGCGCGCCCTCCAGCTGACCCGCCCGGCGCCTTCCTGGGGAGGGAGATCCACTAGAACCCTCCCAGGGCAGGGACCCCGCGCGGCGCCCCCTCCCTGGGACGGCGACAGCGCCCCTGCCCCTCGACGCCGCCCCTCGGCGCCAGGACTGTCTCCCCACCTCCCAGGACAGTGACACCCCCCGGGCCGCCTCCTGGGACTGTGACAAGCCTCCCCCCCTCCCCGTGGAGTGACAGCCCGAGGCTCTCATTCCTCAGCGTGTGACAGCCCCGCACCCCGCGCAACCATCTTTTCCCGCGATGTCTTCCTTCCCAGGGCAAAAGCCCACCCTCGGTCCCCTCATGCCTCTACCCCTGGACCCCACCGCGGGCCCCATCTCCCAGCCCCTAGTCGCCACTGCCGGGCGCCCCCTGCCGGCCTTCCTCCGCAAAGCCCTGACCTTTGCCGTCTGAACCCGCTCCCTGGGCCCCACCCGCTGCTGCCGTGGGCACTGAGCATTCTGCCCGCCGCCGCCGCCGCCGGGTCCCGGGTCCCCGCTTAAGCAACATTCATTCCGCGCCTGCCCGGGCCCGAGCTTCCCCCCGGAGCCTTGATGCCTGGGAACTTGGTTCCTTGCCCAGGCTCCACCTCCATCTTGCCTTTCCCCTCCTGAACTCGCAGGGACCGAGGCATGGGTCGTGTCCGCCACCTCCAGAGACCTCTCGCCGAGTCTGGGAGACCTCGGTGGCCATAGGAATGGGCTTTATCTTACAATTTAGAAAAGCCTGCTAAACTGCCCCCTGTGCAATCAATACCAGGGCTCATCCGGGACATCTAGAACTAAACGAACGCTTTTTGCCCTCGCAAACAGTCTGCGATACTTTGACCCAAATAATTGGATAGTCTGGGCATCCTGCCCCTCACATGTAGGCACCCAGGCCGGAAGTGGGTCTGGGATCGCAGAATTCCCGCTGGAAGGATCTCTTTAACTTTTCGGACCTGCATCCCCCCACCCCCACCCCCACCCCCGCCTTATTTTTATTGTACTTGGGAGCTGAGAGGGAGCCTCCCTTTTTGAAAGGAGGGGAGGTCGCCAAAAATAACTAAGCAGCTTGGGTCGTGTAAGTGTCGTCTGCAGGGCTGGGACCTTTCTCCTCTGCCCTTTTGCCTGCTTTCTGACTGCCTGGGGGAGGTTGGAGCCACACTCAGGGTCTACTAGTCAGTCAGGGCCTAAGGCCTCCCTTCTTTCCTCCTCTGCCCACCCTGCACACCCTTCCCGGGAATGCCTAGATTCCGGTGAATTAGAGATTCGGGCCCTGCCCCTTCTCGGAGGGTAGTGGAGACTGAGACTTGGTGCTCCTGGGGCTGTCCCTGAGCCCCAGGCCTGCCCCACGGGAGTCATTGCTGCCACCATTCCTGCTGCCACCATTCCTGCTGCCACCATTCCTGCAGCCAGGGGCAGGCCTTCCCGTCGACTCCCTGTGAGAGCCTGAGAGTCGGAAAAGGATCCTTGCTGAGCTCAGTTCTGTGAAGAGGGGGCGGGGCTACTCTCTGGGCTCAGCCCCAGAAAAGGGAGGATCAAAATGGCCTTAGTATCCTGGGCCCAAGTCCCTCACCATTTCTTTCTCCCGTCCAGTGTGGGATAAACAGGAACTGGAGCCTGGCTAAGGGGAGGAGCATGCCTTCAAGGGCTGCAGGGTCACTTGCTGGAGGGTTGAGTCAGGAAAAAAACACACAGATTGTGACCTGCACAGCCCCACAGTGGATGTGGGCAGGGGTTCTGAGGCCTTCCTTACCCTGCCTCTGCCTGTCCTAGGTCTGTTCTCAGAGCGATGGGCTGTGGAGACTGAGCTGCCGCCATGATTGGAGGCTTATTCATCTATAATCACAAGGGGGAGGTGCTCATCTCCCGGGTCTACCGAGATGACATCGGGTGAGTCCCCTGGCTGAACCGGCTGTGCCCCACCTCCATCCCTCCTCCCCAGCATGCAGGATTAGGTCTGTTCCTCTCAGTCACTTGACTTGGACCACTCCCACCCCAACCCCCACCCCTTCTGCATCATGGAAGCTCAGCATGTCCGGCCTGGCTCCCATGAGGTCTGGTAGTATTGGCCTGGCAACCAGTGCTGGCCCCCAGGTGGGACCTGTGGAATGACAGGGCCCTCACCATCCTAGGAACTGCTGCCTTTCCTGCCTCCTGTTTCCCTTAGTGACAGACCTGGTTGCTGGGATGAGTGCTTTTGCCTGGGCAGGTTGATTCCTCCTTTGAGGAGGAGGGAGACGTCTCCTGGGTGGAGTTAGTGGCCAGGCTGGAGGTACTAATCCATCTAAGTCTTGCCTTCAAAAGCCCTTCTCCTGACGAGAACCTTCACTGGATTCTTCTGAAATCCTCTTCCACTCCTTTTCTCAGAAAGAGGCAGGCTGCTGACTCAGCTGTTTTCAGTTCCTCTGGGCCATTCCTGGAGGAGAGATTGTGAGCACTGAGGCCCTCCCTGGGTCACTGAAGGAAAGGCACTCCCTGACCTATCAGAGGAGACCCAGAATAGCGTCTTGTTCTGGGTCCCACAGACCTTACAAGTGGGCACAGCCTTCCTTTTCATTCTGCCCCATCCTGCACGCTATTGTTCTTTCCTGAGGACATGGCCTAGCCTCAGCAGCTCTAATGAGGTTAGGCTCCTCGGTTTGTTTTTCTTAGGCCCTGTTTTTCTTCCTCAAAGATCTTGGGGATAGACAGTCAAAGAATGGGCTTGCTGCAGTGCCCCAGCTCGTTGGCTTTTGGCTCCCGGGCTGATGGACTGGCCTTTGTGGCTATTTGTCCACTGGCTGGTGGTGGGACATGAGCTAGAGATGTGGCAACACCTGGCTTGCCTGAGCCTGGCTGGCTACACCCATCGCATCCTGCTCCGGCCCTGCATGGACCTGGTTAAGCCAAGGCCAGGGCATACACCATCGTGCATGCCTTGCCGTGCTCTCCACCCCTTGCCTGTTGTCTGTTTTTACCTCATGGTGTGTGCCTACCCCAGTGTGTTGTGTGTCTAACCCTCTCTCTCGTTGGTGTCACTCTCCTCTTCTTGCTGGCGTCATTTCTCTCATCCCATCTCATTGGCTGCTGTAGCAATAGGTAAGCAGCCTGTTAAGCTGCCGCCCAGGCACCGGTGGGTGGGGTGTCCTGTCCCCCCATCATTGTTTTCTTCATCCTTTTCATTCCCTGAGCTTGCCCTGGAATTGGATCCCAGACAGAAATGGGTGGCCCAGCTCCACAGCTCCTTGGTGCTTCTCCCTCAGTATATTAGAGCCTCCTCTGAAGTCATGCAGGCTTTGTCTAACTTGTGGGGGAGCCAGCCTTCCCCATTGGTGGGATTACTAGTGGGAAGACTGGGTCTCTCTGGAGCTCACTGGGAAGCTAGAGAAGTGGCAGCTGGGAAATTGGGGACATCCCTAAACTTGATGGACCGACCTCACTTTATTCAGTTTACATCTGTCTTCCTATCATGGCACTTTAGAGTATGTATCAGACTTCAGCAGTGAAGTGGGGATGCTGTTAGTAGCTGTGATTGATCCCTGTAGAGTGAGGTTTGCCTGAGTACTGAGCAGCCCCTGTCTGCCCTTTTCCTCAGGAGGAATGCAGTGGACGCTTTTCGGGTCAATGTTATCCATGCCCGGCAACAGGTGCGCAGCCCCGTCACCAACATCGCTCGCACCAGTTTCTTCCATGTTAAGCGGTCCAACATCTGGCTGGCAGCTGTCACCAAGCAGAATGTCAACGCTGCTATGGTCTTCGAATTCCTCTATAAGATGTGTGACGTAATGGCTGCCTACTTTGGCAAGATCAGCGAGGAGAACATCAAGAACAATTTTGTGCTCATATATGAGCTGCTGGATGGTGAGACTGGCGGAGTGGTGGGCCTAGGGTGGGGATGAACCTGATGGGGCCTGGCCTGGAGGGGGGAGCAGGTCTGAAGCTCCAGTGCTTTCTGAACTTTCTTTCCTGACTATGTGGTCTTTTGAGCCCTGGGAAGGCTAATCCAAATCCAGACCTAAAGTCTGCTCTGAAGTAGAACACAGAAATAGGCACTAGTGAGTAGAGGAGGTCTTTCATGGGGCTGGGAACCTGACTGGGATTTGGTGGCTGGGACTCCTGCAGTAAGCACTTTTCACCCTCGTACCTTTGTGGTTTGGGCCTTAGTTCATGACTGTCCCTCCAGCTTTCCATCTCAACACCTGCCTCAGAGCCTGGAGGAGGGTGAGGTATTATAGGCCCCTCAAGTGCATTGCATTGTTACCTTGGCTCCTCTGTAGGGTATGATTTAAGTGAACAGAGTCATTCCACCTTCCCAACATCTCCGTTTTCTAAGGCTCAGTGCTTCTTGACCTCTCACCCACTGACCACGTGACTCTTCTACTGATTTTCTCCATTTGATAAAATCTGACATTTTAGAGAGAGGAAGGGAGGAGAGAGAGACATAAATGAGAGAGAGAAACATTGTTCGGTAGCCTCCCATATGCATCCCAACCCCAGGGACTGAACCCAGAACCTGGGCATGTGCCCTGACCAGGAATTGAACCAGGGACCTTTTGGTGCACAGGATGGTGCTCTACCAACTGAGCCACACCAGCCAGGGCAAAATATGACATTTTCTTATGAAGAACAAATCCCAGAGTAAATACTACAAAGCTAGAAGGCTTTACTGCAGGTGATCCCACACCTTCTGGGGCTGTGTGGCTAGACATGTCTAGGCCAAGGAAGGGACAGGAATGAAGGAGCCTTCTCCAGGATCTGATGGTTCCCTTCCTTTTGCAGAGATCCTGGACTTTGGCTATCCACAGAACTCAGAGACAGGCGCGCTGAAAACCTTCATTACCCAGCAGGGCATCAAGAGCCAGGTATTCGAATTATACAGCTACAGTCAGGGTGGAGCCCAACCCCTTCATCCCAGCTGGGCCCTGAGCCTTGTCCTAGCTGACTCATGAAGCTGCCTTTGACAGGAAGTGCTGGTCTGATCTTTCTGCCATGACTGCAGGCTTATTTTCCCATGTGGCCCTCTCCCAACCGAGGTGCAACTGACTCAGCATCTCTGTTACTAGGAATACAGATCAAGCAGTTTCCTTCTGCACTGGGGGAAGGAAGAATGGGGGTTGCTCTGGAGGCCTTGGTTCCTCAGGAGGAGAGAGTTTGGACCCTCCTCTAGGATCCAGGCCTCATAGCCTTCTTTTCTGCCTGTCTCTTCCCATCTGCGCTACCCTACGGCTTCCTGTGGGCTCTACATTGACCCTGTGGCCTCCAGCATCAGGTAAGGTATTCCCTCAACTTCTACCCTTGCAGCTTTGCTCCCTTTCTCTAAGTTCTACCCCACTGGGCCTCTGGGGGAAGATGGGTTTCAGGGCGGGGCCTAGAAGGAAAGAGGGATGAGGATGGAGTGGGGATACAGACAGGATGATTAAAAGTGGAGAGGAGTGAGGCCATTGCTGTTTGTCTCTATTTCCATGTAGACAAAAGAAGAACAATCCCAGATCACCAGCCAGGTGACTGGGCAGATTGGTTGGCGGCGGGAGGGCATCAAGTATCGCCGGAACGAGCTCTTCCTGGATGTGCTGGAGAGTGTGAACCTCCTCATGTCCCCGCAGGGTGAGAGCCCTCTCATGATAAAGCTGGAGGGGAACTGGGGCAAGGTCCTGGTCCTGACTCAGCTTTTCTATTTGTCTGTCCATCACCAGGGCAGGTGCTGAGCGCCCATGTGTCAGGGCGGGTGGTGATGAAGAGCTACCTGAGTGGCATGCCTGAGTGCAAGTTTGGGATGAATGACAAGATTGTAATTGAGAAGCAGGGCAAAGGCACAGCTGATGAAACAAGCAAGAGGTGCCTGAGGCAGGGGAGCTGGTGGGAGTGGGTGGACCTTGGAGGGTTGAGGGGGGCCTGGTGAATCACAATTCTTTCTGGACATTTCTGCAGTATTGCAAACTCCCTCTTCCCAAGGATGTACTTGGCTAGTTGCTCTTGACCTCTGTGCTTAAGCAAGATGAGGGAATTGCCGTCGTCCTACTCGGAGAGTAAGCCCCTTTGTTTGGTCCCCAGGACCAAGGCTTTTCAGTATATACTGATGGCCTCTGCTGGCTTCTGCCCAGTGTACCTGAAACCTCTAGGTCCTAAGCAGCAGAGCTCTCAAGAGATGATGAGCTTGCAAAGCTCCCACTGATCCCTAATTCTGGGGAAGGGACCCCTAAGTCAGAAAGCTGTATTCTGACAGGTTGGTTGTTTTTTTTAACCTTTATTGTTGAAAGTATTACATAGGTCTTCCTTTCCTGACAGCTTTTGATAGTGTGTAGTGGAAACCTCACCCAGGCTCTGACAGCCTTTATGGGTGGGGTAGCCTTCCAGCCTAAATCTCTCCTGCCACTCCCCTGTACCTATGACACTTTGTGCCCCTTCTTGCAGCGGGAAGCAATCAATTGCCATTGATGACTGCACCTTCCACCAGTGTGTGCGACTCAGCAAGTTTGACTCTGAACGCAGCATCAGCTTCATCCCACCAGATGGAGAGTTTGAGCTCATGAGGTGCCATTGGGATGTGAGGAGGCAAGGGCAAAAAGTGGGGAGAGGAAAGAGGACAGACTCTGCTATGTCAACCTTGCTCTCTACTCCTAAAGGTATCGCACCACCAAGGACATCATCCTTCCTTTCCGGGTGATCCCACTGGTGCGGGAAGTGGGGCGCACCAAGCTTGAGGTCAAGGTGGTCATCAAGTCCAACTTCAAGCCCTCACTACTGGCTCAGAAGATTGAGGTGAGGACAAGGGACTTGGGGAGGAAGAAGCACTTGTCTTCAGGAATAAAAGCAGCTGATGTCAGGGTTTGACAGAGCTCCCTGACAGGGGTGTTACTTCTAGGTGAGGATCCCAACCCCGTTGAACACAAGTGGGGTGCAGGTGATCTGCATGAAGGGGAAGGCCAAGTACAAGGCCAGTGAGAACGCCATCGTGTGGAAGTGAGTCTTTCCTTCATGAGGCCACAACGGGGCTTAAGAAGCCTCGATGTACCCTCTTATTCAGTTTTACTGTTCGTCCTCTGAGTGTGTATGTGTTTTATTCGGGGGGGGAGGGGATTGCCTATTTGCTTCTCCAGGAGCTTCTGCTTGCTCTCACCCTGTACCTATGTGAGTGTGCCACCTGTTTGCACTTGGGTGCATGCCTACACTTATTTATCCGGATGCTTTAACGTTTTCCCATGTCTGTGAAGTAAACAGTAAGGGATGGCATGACCATGTATCTCAGCAGAAACTGCAGCCCACAGTGCTAAAGGAATAGCAGATCCAAGGTTCCGTAGCAAGTGGTAATCAAGGTCCTCACTGCATTTTCTTGTCCTAACACCTCCCACAAGCTCCTGGGTCTTTCCTCCCCGCCCCCTTCGAAATTCCTCCAAGCTTCCAGCAGCACTTGCTGCCCATGGCTCCTGTGTTCCTAGGATCAAGCGCATGGCAGGCATGAAGGAATCGCAGATCAGCGCAGAGATTGAGCTGCTGCCCACCAATGACAAGAAGAAGTGGGCCCGACCCCCCATTTCCATGAACTTTGAGGTATGGCGGAGGAGGGGCCGAGAGCCATAGCAGGGTATGCTGAGAAAGATCTTGGGAAGTCATTCAGATCAACCTTTATACCTACTACCTGCAGATGAGCAAACTGAGGCCTTGAGAGGGGAAGTGACTTTAATTCATAGAGCCATTTCTTCCCCCTTCAGGCTTCCAACTAAAATTGCTATTCACACTAACAAAAATCTTTACCTTCTTTTGGCTTGTTGTAAGATAATTCTTTGGAAAGCTTTAGATTGCTTGAATGCCAAATAAGACACAAAGTTTACTTACAGACAGGAAAATGGGCTGACTTTGCTTTGTGCAAATTATATGTTAGACATACAATTTTCTCCACCTTATTTTTTAAGTCCATAATATTGAGATGTTCTAAGTCAGGTCTTTGGTTGCTGCTTTCTGCAGATTAAAGGAATTGATTCAAGTTATCACAGGCAGGGCCTGACTTCAAACCCAAATGATTACTGGTTACTCTTGGATATGCTTTATTCTTTAGTAACCTTTTAGAGGACCCCCTCACTACCCCAACTTCTTTCAGGACACTAATCATTCAATCACCCGTAGTAAGGAGGTAAAGGTAGGGCGGGGCTACAGAACTTCCCAGAAGAGAGAGACTGACTGGAAGGCCACATTCCTAACGAGCTGTCCCTTGCCCAGGTGCCATTCGCGCCCTCTGGCCTCAAGGTGCGCTACTTGAAGGTGTTTGAACCGAAGCTGAACTACAGCGACCACGATGTCATCAAATGGGTGCGCTACATTGGCCGAAGTGGCATCTATGAGACACGCTGTTAGCTGCCTAGGCAGCTAGCCCGCCTCCCCACCCACCCCCCCTCTTCCACAAGTCCAAGTGCCCCGGCCACCACACATCAGTGTCTCCTCCCTCCTGCTTTGCTGCCTTTCCTTTGCACCAGCCCCTGAGTCTAGGTCTGGACCAACCACATCGCAAGTAGGACAGGTGGAGCTGTCTCTGGGCTCCCTGGGCAAGGTGGTTTGTGGGGCTCCTGCTTCTCCATCCGTCTGTCTCCTGGCCCAATGCCAGGCTCGATGAGTTCTGTGACCAAAGTCAGGTGGGCTTCTCCTCCCCTCCCCTGTGACCACATCTCTCAAGTGGGAGGGTTGGCTGCCCTTCACCTCAGAGCTCCCCCAACAGCTAGTAATGGATCCCTAGCCCTCAATCCCTATTCTGCTTTGGGATAGTGTGAGCTTCATTTTGTACACGTGTGACTTTGTCCAGTTATAGACCCAATAAACTCTGTAGAGTGGAGTAGCTGGCTGTGTCGATGCAGGGGGGATGGGAACTGGTGGGACGGCTCTTCCTATGTCTTACACTACCTGCTTTGAGTACAATTTTCTGTGTTGACCTCTCTCAAGGCTTCTTCCCTTGTCTTGGTCTCAATTGTTAGGCCCCTCCAAGGCCATCCAGTCCCTAATCCTGATTTGTGTTCACCCCAGGTCTCCTGTCTTCTCTGAGAAGAAAACAGCTTCAAGGGCCAGCAGCCCCACCTGGCCCCAGGTCCCTAAGGGTAGAGATTCTTTCTCTAATTCACTCCTAGCTTTAGGCAGATAAAAGAGCAGATTTACCCTCACCAGTTTTTCCTTGCTTGGTTTCAGCCTTTTTGAATCCAAAAAATCTATTATAAAGTTTCAAAAAAACAGAAGTAGCAAAATAAAATGAACGCTCATGTCCCATCATCCAATTTCAACAATCAACTCATGGCCGGTTCATGGAGATCATGTCCAATCTGTGTACATACTTAATTCAAGTGTCCTATAAAATTTTTTTTTAATATATTTTATTGATTTCTTACAGAGAGGAAGGGAGAGAGATAGAGAGTTAGAAACATCGATGGGAGAGAAACATCGATCAGCTGCCTCCTGCACATCTCCCACTGGGGATGTGCCCGCAACCCAGGTACATGCCCTTGACTGGAATCGAACCTGGGACCTTTCAGTCCGCAGGCCGACGCTCTATCCACTGAGCCAAACCGGTTTCGGCCAAGTGTCCTATAAAATTTTTACAGTTTGCATCTGGATCCAAACAAGGTCCATTGTAGTAGGTGAATGCTTCTTAAATTTTATAAACCACAGTTCTGCTCAGCTCTTGCAATGTTGAAGAAACCAGGTATTTCTGTACAGTACATAGTTTCCCCCTCAGAATTTCTCTTTCCCAGTGTTTCCTATAAAGTGGTTATTAGCTCTAATAGCTTCTATAGATTTATTTTAAATATCAGGATGGACTGATTCCTCACAAGGATGAATTAATGTAATTTTAGAGCAGGATTCGCAGAGTGTTCACATTAAATGTAAAGCAGTAGCATCATTAACTTCTGAGAGAATCCGGGAAAGGAAGTAGTCTTTAGAGTTACTTACTGAGATTCAGGCCGCAGAGAAGTCTGCTTTAGGTTTAGGTAGAATTAGAGAATATCAATGAATTTACACAGGCCGTGGTGTCCACCTGGTTTTCTCGCCCTCTGGCAGAGTGAGGCTGTGCCCTGGGGGGGGGGGGGGGGGGGGGATAAGCATAACTTGTATTGAGTTGCAAGACACGAGCAGAGCAGGCGAGCTTCCAGGCTGAGACCAGCCCATAAATGTTGGGAACCATAACCGCGGCTGCACAGAACTGCGCAGGGGGCTTCTGAAAGCTCGGGAACCAGCGTGAGTCAGCAAACATCTCGGCTGGCTCCAAAATGGACCCGCTCAGGCGTGCAGACTGGCAAGACCAGTGTGCTCGACCCACCGCCAGTCTCTCGGGCGGTTCCCACCCGCTGAACCTTTGGCATTCGAGTTCTCCGCCTTCCGGATCTCCACCTCCCAAAAGGCAGCGAGGGCCGCACGTGTGGCTAATTTCTCAGCGGAAAAGGCGTTGCGCAAGCGCAGAGAGCAGCTCCGGCGTGGACACAGTGGTGCTTGCGCACGGTTCTCTCGGCCCCGCCCACCGGGTTCCGCGCAATCCACGCTTTGCTTATGTCACCACTACGCATGCGCCATGCTAGGAGGGACGCGCTTTCGGGGGAAGGGCAGGGGTGGGCCTTGGCCGGGGTCTCACCGCGACTGCGCGGAAGGGAGCCGGACTGTAACATGGCGACTTGCGCTGAAATCCTGCGGAGCGAGTTTCCCGAAATTGACGGACAGGTCTTCGACTACGTAACCGGTGAGCCCAACCGAATCAGCGGGCTGGGGAGGCCAAAGGGGAAGTCGGGTGGGAAAGACTAAGGGAGGGCAGGGCCGGGGCCGCTGCTGGGCCTCTCCTCTGTGTGACCTCTTGTCCCGAGGGCGGGATGGGTCCGGAGCCCGGACTCGGGTCGCGGTCCCGGGGTTAAACTGCTTGTGTGCCCACCCTGCCCCGTGTCTTCCTGGACCTGCCCCGCCCCGCCCCGCCCAGGCGTCTTGCACAGCGGCAGCGCGGACTTCGAGTCCGTGGACGACCTGGTGGAAGCTGTGGGGGAACTGTTGCAAGAGGTGTCCGGGGACAGCAAGGATGACGCGGGCATCAGAGCCGTGTGTCAGCGCATGTACAACACTCTGCGCCTGTGAGTGGCGGGGGGCGTGTGGGGAGGTGGGGAGGGTTGGTCGGGAGGCAGGAGGGAGTAAGGTCTGATGGCCCAAGAGCTTGGTCCTCCGCCCCTAACTGCGCTTGCCGTCCCTGCCGTGTAGGGCCGAGCCGCAGAGCCAGGGAAACAGCCAGGTGCTGCTGGACGCCCCCATCCAGTTGTCAAAGATCACGGAGAACTACGGTGAGAATGAGGGGAGGTTGACCTAGCTACCCTCTCCTTTCCTCCGCCGCGAGGCCCCGGCCGCCTGCCTCCTGGAGCTCAGAACTCCCGGCACCTCTTTTCCATAGGACAAGATTGTAGAAGCTAGTTGATGTCTTTACTGAAGGCAAAAGAGCCCATTGATGCAGGGAGTAGGGTTGGAGGGTTCTCCAAGCTCTTGGCAATGGTATGAAGCATATGGGCTTTGGAGCTGGACAAACTTGGGTTCACCCACTCCCCACCCCCTATTTTGTGACTTACTAACCAACTGCATGCTCTTGTTAGAGTTGCTTATCAGCTTTGTGTCTGGCTTATATTAGTTACTCAAAATATTAGTTTCCCTTCCCTCAGGGAGAAGGTGACTGCTTTTCTTCTCGTCTACAGACTGTGGCACCAACCTTCCAGGGCTGCTGAAGAGGGAACAGTCCTCGGTGAGGAGGAGGATGAAAGGGAGGGGGCTGTGTATGGTTGGGGTAGGAGCTGACGGTCTCTAAATACTGGAATATCTTTCTGGGGGATTTCTGAATCTTTAATTCTGTTCATCGTGGATAAATTGAAAGGGTAAACTTGAGGTGCTCTCTCTGAGCCTACACCCGAGGGTGAAATGGTTTTGTTTGGACCCTCAGACAGTGAATGCAAAGAAGCTAGAGAAGGCTGAGGCTCGACTAAAGGCAAAGCAGGAGAAACGTTCAGAGAAGGACACACTCAAGACCAGCAACCCTCTGTGAGTTTAGCAAAAAGGGTTAAGAGAGCAGAACAGTCTCTACAGGGATGAAAGGGTGGTTGGGAGTGCCCAAAGCCATCCATTTCTTCTTTTAAAAGAGTCTTGGAAGAGGCATCAGCCAGCCAGGCAGGCAGCAGAAAGGAGAGTCGGTTGGAATCATCTGGCAAGAACAAATCCTATGATGTGCGAATTGAGAACTTTGACGTGTCTTTTGGCGATAGGTGAGGGAGTGGCAGTGGGGGGGTGTGATGTTTTTCTTTTTCCAATTAAAGGAGAATTTGGAGAGATTAAATGGGGCTAAAAGTAATGTTAGCTTTCTGTTGTTAAACTTGCAGTACACCGATGTCTAGAGCACCCTTTGTCTTCCTGCTGCCCCTGCAGGGTGCTGCTGGCTGGTGCAGATGTGAACCTGGCATGGGGCCGCCGCTATGGGCTAGTGGGCCGGAATGGGCTGGGGAAGACAACACTGTTGAAGATGCTGGCCACCCGGAGCCTGCGAGTCCCAGCCCATATTTCCCTGCTGCACGTAGAGCAGGAGGTTGCTGGAGATGACACCCCTGCCCTGCAGAGTGTGCTGGAGAGTGACACTGTACGAGAAGACCTCCTGCAGCGAGAGCGGGAGCTCAGTGCCCAGGTTGCTGCTGGCAGGTGAAGGCTCCGTGCAGCTGTCCCTCACAGAGTGCCTGCCGTAGTGTCATAATCCAAATTCACATGCCCATCCTAGCGAGCAGGAGAGCTTAGAACTTAGCACTCTCAAGCCCTTGTTCCTTCCACAGTGCCCAAGGCCCTCAATGCTGTGAGCCAGTCCTTCCTGTACTCTGTTCTTGTCCCAGCAACAGGGCAGCCAGTGGTCTGCTTTCCAACAGCATGGGGTGCAGGACATCCTCTTGGACTGCCCCTACTCAGGCTGATTGCTCTGCCCCCCATTTCCTTCCCAGGGCTGAGGGCTCAGAAGCTGCACAGCTGGCAGAAATCTATGCCAAACTGGAGGAGATTGAGGCTGACAAGGCACCTGCCAGGTATTTGAAATTCCCCCTTTCTTCACATTTCACCTTTCCCTTCTGTTACCTGTTCCAACTGGGTTCTTCACTTCTAGGGCATCAGTCATTCTTGCTGGACTTGGCTTTACCCCTAAAATGCAGCAGCAGCCCACCCGGTGAGTGGCCCTTGCCATTCTTGACTGTGAATACTGTTGGCTCTGCCCCTGTGCTGGTGAGCACCCACCTCTCACGCGGCTCTTTCTTTCTTTAGGGAGTTCTCAGGTGGCTGGAGGATGAGACTGGCCCTGGCCCGGGCCCTGTTTGCTAGGTGAGTCTTCTGGGCCTGTATGTGGATATTATGGAGGATGGGCCTTGGCACTTAGGGGTTTGCAATGGACCTCTGACCTAAATCCTCAAGCTTTGCGTTCTTTTTCTCCATAGGCCAGATCTTCTGCTGTTAGACGGTAAGTTTGAAATGTGACACCCTAACTTCAGGGTGGGGAAAGGTGGCAACACCCAAGTTCCTACATCTCTAGCCCTTCAATCCCAAATGTGTTCACTTTTTTAGAACCCACAAACATGCTGGATGTAAGGGCCATCCTATGGCTGGAGAATTACCTGCAGGTGAGTGCCTATAGGTGCCGGAGTAGGTTTGGGGGAAGTCTGCCTCCAAGACATCTAGGGGCTGGGAGCTGACTGCCCTCCCAAACTGGGCCTGCTGTCCTGTGACCCCTCAGACGTGGCCCTCCACAATTCTGGTCGTCTCCCACGACCGAAACTTCCTGAATGCCATAGCCACAGACATCATCCACCTGCACAGCCAGCGGCTAGATGGCTACCGGGGAGACTTTGAGACCTTTATCAAAAGCAAGCAGGAGCGACTACTCAACCAGCAGCGTGAATACGAGGCACAGCAGCAGTATCGCCAGCATATCCAGGTGTGGAGCCGGCAGGGCTGAGGGCCCCATCTCATGGGTATTAGAGTTGGAGGGCGTGAGGGAGCCTGACCAATGCCTGCACTCATCCACCCGCAGGTTTTCATTGACCGGTTTCGCTACAATGCCAACAGAGCCTCTCAAGTACAGAGTAAACTCAAGATGCTGGAGAAGCTGTGAGTACAATGTCCAATGGCCCTGACTCCTGTTCTCTTAATTTCTGGCCTCATTTTGCAGGCCATCCTTGCCCTCCCATTATAGGCCCCCCATTTTCTAGAAATCAACTTGAACTTCCTCCCCCGCAAGAAAGAAGTTTTATACTGTTCTCAAAGAGTTAATCTTGTCCCCAGGCCCTAGTAACCACTCATCTGCTTTCTGTTTGTATATATTTGTTTATGCTGAACATTTAGTATAAATGGAATCATACAATGCGACCCTTGTGTCTGGCTTCTTTTGCTTAGCATAATGTTTTTGAGGGTCATCTCTGTACTAGCACGTAGTACTTCATTCCTTTTTATGACAGATAATATTCCATTGTATGGATATTACCATATTTTGCTTATTGATTCATCAGTTGATGGACATTTATGTTTTCTCCTTTTGGCCCTTATGAATAATGCTGCTATGAACATTTGTGTACTAGTTGTGTGGACATATGTTTTCTATTCTCTTGGATGCATACCTAGGAGTGGAGTTGCTGGGTTATATGGTAATTCTATTTAACTTTTTAAAAAATACATATTTTTCTTGGTTTCAGAGAAGAAAGGAGAGGGAGAAAGAGATAGAAACATCACTGATGAGAGAAAATCATTGATCAGCTGCCTCCTGCAAGCCACACACTGGGGATCGAGCCTACAACCTGGACATATGCCCTGACCGGAATTGAACTGTGACCTTTTGCTTCATAGGCTAAAGCTCAACCACTGAGTCATGCTGGCTGGGCTGTCTTTTTTTTTTTTTTTTTTTTAATACTCACATGAGGACATGCTTAGAGAGGAATGGTGAGAGAGAAAGAAACATCAATGGGTTGCCTTCTGTATGTGCCCCAAACCCACAGCCCAGGTATGTGCCCTGACCTGGGGTCAGCGGGCAACCTTTTCTTTCAGTGCACACACTCAACTACCTGAGCCGCTCTGGCTGGTTATCATCTTTAATTTTAGCTACCCTAGTGGGTGTGGCATGTTATCTCATTGTGGTTTTGATTTGCATTCCTTAATGACTAAGGGTGGTGAACATTGAAGGTTGAATATTTTTGTTTTGTTTTTGTTTTGCTAATCTTGAAACAACATTTCTAGAAGTGCTGGTGTTGGAGAGCCTAAAATCATAAGGCTTAGGATTTTTATGACATTGAAACGTGCATCATGATATGTTAACTAGAAGGACAAAAAGCTGCAAAAAGAATAATACTATTTTTTTCCAGCATTTAGTAAACTAAAGGAATGTACAGTCATGTGCTGCTTAATGTCAAGGATACATTCTGAGATGTGTTGTTGGGCAATTTTGTCATTGTGCGAACATCATAGAGTGCACCAACCTAGATGGCATAGCCTACTACACGCCTAGGCAGTATGTTAATAGCCTATTGCTCCTAGTCTACAGGTCTGTACGGCATGTTATTACGCTGAATACTGTAGGCATTTGTAATACAATGGTAACTATTTGTGTAACTAAACATAAAAAAGTTACAGTAAAACCCAGCTGGTATGGCTCAGTGGTTGAGCATCAACCCATGAACCAGGAGGTCACAGTTCAATTCCCGGTCAGGGCATATGCCTGGATTTCGGGCTTGATCCCCAGTAGGAGGCATGCAGGAGGCAGCTGATCAATGATTTTCTCTCATCATTGATGTTTCTATCTCACTCTCTGAAATCAATAAAAATATGTATTAAAAAATGAGAGAGATGCAGTAGACAAAGGATATTTACAGCAAAAAGTATATAAGTAGCATAGTCATTTATTATCATTATCAAGTATTATGTGCTGTATTTTATACAACTGGCAGTGCAGTAGGCTTATTTATACCAGCATGACCACAGACATTGTGCTATGACATTATGACTTGGCTCTGATGTGACTAGGTGATAGGAATTTCAGCTCCATTATAACCTTATGGGACCACCCTCATGTAAGTTGTTAACCTTGTTATGTAGTACAAAACTGTCCTCGAAAATAAGAATGTTATCTGGGTGGTGGGACTACAAGCTTTTCTAAGTTTTCTCTGAGCATATATTTCTTGTGTGATGGAACACATGAAAGTCATACATCTAGAGTGCCCCCTCTTTCCTCAGGCCAGAGCTGAAACCCGTGGACAAGGAGCTGGAAGTAGTGATGAAGTGAGTGCTGGGCCAGAGGGGCTGGTTGGAAGCTCTTGTTTCTGGCCACTGCAGTGCTGTTCACCCCCACCCTCCCTCCCACAGGTTCCCTGATGGGTTTGAGAAGTTCTCACCACCAATTCTGCAACTAGATGAGGTGGATTTCTACTATGATCCTAAACACATCATCTTCAGCCGTCTCTCCGTCTCTGCTGATCTTGAATCCCGCATCTGTGTGGTATGGTTGTTGTTTCTCTCTTCCAGGAGCTGGGACTCTCCCACGCCAACACATGCTGGGGATTGGCCCAGATCCTCGGGCTGCAGGGGAAAGAGGTCCACTGGGCAAGAGTCAGGGCCTGAGCCAAGGACTTGGCTATACTTATACTGTCCCCATGCTCCAGCCTCTCAGGGCTGCCCTGCAGAGGTGAAAAGAAAGCCTGGCATCTGGTACTTTATGAATACTTGAAGCAGTATTCTGTCTTGCTCGTCTCTGCTCTCAGTTTTCTCAAACCATGGAACATAGAGGAGAGAGTATAGGCTTCAGAGTCAGACTTCAGATCCTGACTCTGCCATTTCCCAGCTTTGTTACTAAACAGTTTTCTCATCTCTAAAATGGAGATAACGTCTACCTCCCTTGGTTATTGGGAGAATTAAAGCCCCAGCACTTAGTAGGTACTCAGGTATTAGGCTCTCTTTACATATTTATTACCTCCTTCATTTTTCTCGAGTTTCTGAAAAATATTTTAGTTGTTGAAAGAGTCATTGGGACTACCCAAGTCCAATTCTCATTTCCTTTCCTTCTGTGTCCTCTACATGTACACTCTAAAGGTCTCATGTTTCTTCTTATAGGTTGGGGAGAATGGGGCTGGGAAGTCTACCATGCTGAAGCTGCTTATGGGGGACCTAACACCTGTTCGAGGCATCAGACATGCTCACCGGTAGGGCCCACACCTTCACTCTCCAACTACCCGTACACTTGTGGCTACATTCTTTATGGTCATGCCTTTCATCCCCTCTTGCACCTTCATTGCTGACTGCAGGAATCTGAAGATTGGCTATTTCAGCCAGCACCACGTGGAACAGCTGGACCTGAACGTCAGTGCTGTGGAGCTGCTGTCACGCAAGTTTCCTGGTGTGTTAGGGCTTGGGGTTCAGGAGAAAGTCCCAGGGCTGCTGCCTACAGTTAGGCCTCCTTGGGGAGGTGCTGAGCAGCCCAACAAAGTCTAGGTGTAAGGACAGAGGTATTTGAAGGTGGGGCTGGGGAGAGGGTGAAGGGAGGGAGTTGGGCCATGATCGAATGGGGCCTATTCCAGGACGGCCTGAGGAGGAGTATCGTCACCAGCTGGGCCGGTATGGCATCTCTGGAGAACTGGCTGTGCGCCCTGTTGCCAGCTTGTCTGGGGGCCAGAAGAGCCGGGTAGCCTTTGCTCAGATGACTATGCCCTGGTGAGGCCTTATTTTCTAGAATTCTTGCCCTCCCTGTCCCCCTCTAGCCTAGTAGAAAATGATTCTCTTGTCTTTATATCAGAGGAGTTCATGATTTCTCCAACTCCCCATAACTATCCACCTTCCTGGGTTCTGCCTTCCAGCCCCAACTTCTACATTCTGGACGAACCCACAAACCACCTGGATATGGAGACAATTGAGGCTCTTGGCCGTGCTCTCAACAATTTCAGGGTGAGTGTGTCTTCATAATGCCCACTCCTTCCCAGACCTCAGCACTCCTTAGCCCCCCAACCCCCTGAGTGCCTCTGGTCTCCTGTCTTTCAGGGTGGCGTGATTCTCGTATCCCACGATGAGCGCTTCATCAGGCTGGTGTGCCAGGAGTTGTGGGTGTGCGAAGGAGGCGGCGTCACCCGGGTCGAGGGGGGATTTGACCAGTACCGTGCTCTTCTCCAGGAACAGTTCCGCCGTGAGGGCTTCCTCTAGGCCCAACAAGCTGAGGACTGTGCCCAGGACTGGACTGGTCTCTCAGACCCCTGGGCCACCATGTAGGCAACCATCTCCAGGCCACGGACCTCCCCTGACTCTGGGGACAGCCTTATTCCCAAATCTCTCCTTTTGACTGGAGCATGCTCTGCACAATCCAGGGAACCACATCTTAGGGTCTGTGAGGACTGGTCTTCTAAGTGGAAGGGGTAGGGGAGTACCCTCTGGGGTTATAGTCCTCCACTGCCCCAGCTCTGACTGGGCCCCAAGTGGCTGCTGTGTAAATTAAATCATCTTGCCTCATCTCTGCTGTTCCCTGGCAGGGCTGCAGTGTGTTAAGGGGTGTGGGCTCTCTGATTTGTTATTCTCCTGTGACATTTGTATCAATCACAAAGAGGAGGTTATAGCATCACCAGCCTTGACCCTGGAAGGAGACATCACTAAAGCCGCTGGGGCTCAGAGGTCACCTGCCTGACCTTGCAGTGGGCTGGGCTGTTGAATGAAGGGCAGTGTGTTACATTACTGTGGGCTCGGCCTCACTGCTTAAGAGAGTGAACTGATTCTGTAATCCTGCAGCTTTAGACATGGTTTGTCATCTGCTTTCTCCCGTGGTCTCTGGCCCAGGCTCACCCTACTTCTCTGATCTGGACCTTCAGAAGGGGCTGAAGAGAAATTGTCTTTGTCCCTGTTTTGCTTGGGTGGTTTCTTTATTTTTCCCTCTAACCATGTAAGAGGGGCCTGGGAAGATATTGAAAATGGTGTCTAATGGGAAGAAATAGAGCACTTTGTTTTCAAATTAAGCAGTCTTAAGTGTGGGGTGGGATGTTTCACAGAGGTAATCGGATTTATAAATATTGTTTCTCGAGGGCTCAGCTGTATATGTAATTGTTATACAGAAGACACTGACATAGAGACATTGTGTTGCTCTCCGTGATGATGGAGGAAACCAGTCAACAGAAGGAACTTGCTGGCTTCATGGAGAATTATAGTCACAAAGCTCAACCAAGGAATGTTAACTCAGCTGGTGAGGTTATTATAGTGCAGGTAGGTGGAGGGTGATACCTGTTTTTGGAGTAAAGGAGAATAAAGACAGGAAGTCTCTGCTGATTTACTACAGAACAGGCAGTGATGGATGAATGAAAACAGCAGAAGAGCCACTAATCAGCCTGCGTCCTCAGCCTCTCTCACTCCCTTTCAGAAGTCAGAGGAGAGGTTCTTCCAACTGTGTCTGTGGCTTTGTGAATCCTCATGCTCCTAAGAGCCTTCTCACAGCCCCCATCGCTTCTGCCAACCTCAGACCTGCAGATGGGCCAGTCAGGGGCCATCTGGTGTGTGATTTGTGTCTACCTGTTTGCCAGGCTCAGCCCCTTCACCTCACACAAGCTTGTGAATCCTGATACGAGTTCTCCCAAGTCCTTAAAGTTGGTGGGAGTGCAGCTGAAGGGTTCTGTGACAGAATCTGCTGCTTTTGGAGGTAGGTGACTTTATACAAAGAGCACTGGAGTTGGGTCTAAGATCAAGTCCCAGTGCCATTACTGGTGATAGAAGGAGTCACCAGACTAAGAAATACTAGCTGTGTAAGGAATCACTTAACCTTTTTGGAAACCTCTGCCTGGTTTCTTGATAGGATTGTGTTGAGGATTAGCTGACAAGCACATTATACATGTGATTCATAAAGTGATTTTTTTTGTCTGTGGCCAGTCTGATTTGAAGGACTATCATGGGAAAAGCAGATTTTCTGAGTGATTCCAGAGGTGGACAAGTTTGGGTTCGAAGGAAGGAAAATTTGTAATAGCTCAGGTTGCCTCCTGAGAGTAAGTTTCCAGTCTCTGGGACTGTTCAGCCCTGCCAGGCTCTCAAGAAGACCTCTTTCAGGTTGGTTTCCAATGTCATGATTCCATGAACAAAATAGGAAGAGCCTGTATATGACAATACAGGCCTATATATCAGGCCTTGAGAAAATGAATTGTAGCAGCTGAGAAAGACTACATTAAGGGTAGGGTGAACTTCTGGAGGTTAGAAGAGGAGAGCTGGCAGAAGATAGTTGTCTTGAGGGAAAATATAGACAATGTCAACTCCATTCCAGAAAGCACGGGGCGGAGAGAAATTTGACATGCATGAGTGGGAAGCCACCCTTGATCACCACAGACTGCCCATCACAGTAGCCACCCCTTTCACACTGGAGAGCCCATATAACCCAACCATTGGGGAGCTGGTCCTTCCAACTGCTGAGGTTGGAGCTGCCCTGCTGACATCAGGCTAAGTTCTCACTGTTTTCCAGGCAAATTTTAGAATGGAATAGGGGAAAAGGTGCCGTTTACCCTTGCCGGCTATGCCCCAGGTTAATTTGTCATTTTAGAATGTAAAATTCTAGTAAAAGCCACCCACAAGCCTGGGCCTGGCCCATCCACAGGTGCAAGCCAAACAACACCTCCAGCATCATCAGCTTATGGGTCTGCACCAGCCTGAACATGCAGACTGGATTATGGAACCTGGGGAAATCCCAGCGGGCTAGCAGGCTGGGTTCACAACCTGGCTGAAGGGCCTCTAGGGGTCCCTGAACCTGGAGCCATTGACTCCCTTCAACCTAGCCTCCCTCCAAGTGGGCTTCATTGCACTTAGTGCTTCCCACATTATAAGCTGCTTGCCATTATTACAGTTGTAGATCTCACTTTGCCTTGTTAACCTAGAAGGCCAGACCATGGCTTGCTCGTCTTTGTGTCTTATGTGCCTGCCACAGGTTGGGTTCCCTGGGACGCAGTGTGAAGAAATTATCATGCAGGGTGTTTATTGGGGTATGCTGCTGGGACCAATACCAGGATTGAGCAGAGGGAGAAAATGGGCAGCATTAAAGGCCTCAGCCTCACATTCTGGAGCTGGGTAGCCCTGCAGAGTTGTCCTGAGTTGAAGCAATGGCTCAGGCAGGCCTTTATCTGCTGAGTTGACTAGTCTTTGAATGCTGGCTGCTACCAGAAGATGTGAAGTTGAGAAAGGAAGTTTTCTTCAGCTGAGACAATTCCCCCAAAGGGACTGACAGCTAAGGACTTTGCCATCAGCACTCTGCAGCTAGGGCAGCAAGTCCTTCATTCCTGAAAGGGGGTCCGGGCAGCTCATCACAGCATCTACAGTGCCTAGCCTATAGACATGAATGTGCGCAATAAAAGTGCTTGAGAAATGAGTATTTGGGGGAAGTTATTTGAGGAAAAGTAGAGAGTGATATTGGAAGAGGGAAAAGGGGTAAAAACCAAGAAACCAGCCAGAAGGTCATAATCAAAATCCAGTCCTAAGGGCATGGGGTCAGCACGGTGCAGGTGGAGACAAGGCTAGGGAGGATGGTGTGCAAACTCAGCAAGGGGCTGCCTGCCCTGCCCAAACAAGGAAGGACTTTTTCTGGGCCAAAGTCTTGAAAGCTTAGGGACCTAAGGAACAGATTTACTAGTAAAGGGAACCTTTTTGTTTTTAAACCTCACCTTGTTTCCTTTTAAGACAATGCTAAGGAATAATGACAGTACTAAATATTTATTGAGTTCTTATTGTGCAATAGGTACTTTTGTAAGTCCTTTACCCACACTCACTCAGTCAATCTTCACAAACCTGTTATTCCCATTTTACAGATGAAACAGGAAGTTGACATAGTGGGTGGCAGGACTGGGATTCGGGCCAGTCTGGTTCTAGAGTGCAGCTCTTAACTGTCATGCTGTACTCAGCTCCTCGTGTGACCTGCTCAATGGTTTTGTTCATTCCATCACTTAAAACTCATCAATTGCATGGGGCAGGGGTGGGAGGTCGGGGATTTGAACAAGCTCTCAGGAGAGCAAGCTGATGAGTGGAGTACCTGGCATTGGCTGACACATTGGGTGTTCAGTGAAGTTGTTTGTTAAATTAATAAAAAAAAGTGGAAAAGTCATGCACTGGGATTAGCACAGCTCTCCCACTAATGGCATCTTGGGCAAGTCAACCTCTCCTGAGAAAATTATCCTTATCCATAAAATGGGTATAACCCAGTTTGTCTTGCCTGCTTCTTTGGGTAGTTGGAAGGATTAAATGAGACAAAGCCCCATGTAAGCTGAACAAAAATTTTTGTGAACTGTAAAGAGCTGTGGATCCAAAGGGTGTCATTTTCATGGATGGAATGAGGGGGCGGCAGCCTGGGGCCTCCTCTGGAGACACATAGACTAGCACATGTGCAAACACTCCAGGCCATCATCAAGATGATTGCCCCAGGAGTGCCATCCATAGCCCTCATCTGCTGAGCCAAGCATCAGAAAGCGTGCTTGCAGGAGCGCAGCATGAGACTGCCTGGCACCTGCTGAGTTACATGGGGTAAGGCAGAAATCATGCAATTTAAGCCCATTCTAATAATACGTATAGGTCATGTCCTGTTGGTAATTCTAGGTTTCTATTTTCTTTATATTAAATAAATGGATGGTTTGGAAGTGATTTCTGCTTTACTGTATATAGGGAGGCCTTTGAAACCCTAAATTAAATATTTGTCAACCCGTGCTACAGCATTTTTAACACCGAGGAATGCTTTCACAAATGTTCTCCTTTGGCCTTGTCTTCTCCATAATCCATTAAGTGGATCTTGATGAGTTATTCCCATTTTACAGAACTGGAGCTTGAGGCAGAAAGATGGTAAGTGTCTTGCTTAGGTTCAGATACCTCTGTGCATGCAGAGATGGGGCAAGAACAGAGGTATCTGGGTCCCCAGACTTCTCACATCTCTCCAGATCGCTGTTCTCAACTTTGTTCCATATTTATTCATACAATGGATGGCATTCTCATGTCACACATGCCCATGGGCATACTCAGGGTCATGTTACCTTCAATCCTTTCAGGCAAGTGTTTTGAACCTAATTGTTCAAGATGGGAGATGTTCAAGCAGGGTGTCAGAACCTAACAAGGCAAGGGGGGCATCTGTATAGGAAGGTGTTCCAGTATGAGGTCAGAACCTGAGTGAGGTGAGGACATTCATGCATGGGCATGGCCTGCGCTCTGGGGTGGGAATGCAGCCTGCCTGGGGAATCAAAGCCCAAGCAGGGTGAGAAGGACATTATTTTTTTTAACTTATCTTTATTATTGATAGTATTACAGATGTCCCCTTTGTTTTGTTCCCCATTGACCCCCTCCACCCCATACTAGCCCCTCCCAGGCCTTCACCAGACTATTGTCTGTGTCTATCGGCTATGCATATATGCATATAAGTTCCCCAGTGATTGTCTCCCGCCTTCCCTCTAAAATTCATCAGTCTGTTCCATGTCTTTTTTTTTTTAAGTTTTTATTGATTTTAGAGAGAGAGAGGAAGGGAGAGGGAGAGAAACATTGGTGGCTGCCTCCTGCACGCCCCCTACTGGGTATCAAGCCTGCAACCCAGGCATGGGCCTTAACCGGGAATCGAACTAGCAGCCTCTCAAGCCCGGGATGACACCCAACCAACTGAGCCACTTTAGCCAGGGCAAGGAGGACATTTTGAGGAGGGGAAGACCCAGGACAGGGTGTTGGGCAAGTTTAGGGTGAGGAGGGTATTTACTGAGGAGGCAGGTGGAAGCAACCCAGTGTAGAGTATTGGAGACAAGAGTGAGAAGGGCATGTGAATGCAGAAGAAGGCAGTGGTGACAGGGATAATTCATGTGGATAAATGTATTAGGGAAAATGGGAGCCCAGTTTCTCACAGTTGGAGAAGTAAATTATCTAATTAGGAGGGATATGCTAATTGACCCTCACACCATTGCAAAGATGGCAGCACCCACAGCCAATAAGGACAGAATATGCTAATTGACTGCCCCACCCTCAAAGATGGCAGCGCCCACAGCCACAAGATGGCGGCACCCAGTCCCCTCAGCCCTCCAGCCCCCCAGGGCCAGCCCGAGCGCAGGCAAGCCTCAGATGTCGGCTGCCCAGCCGCCCAGGGCAGCCCGAGGCGCAGGTAACCAGAGCCAGCCGAGGCTTGCGCTGCCAGCAGTGGCAGCAGCAGAGGTGTGATGGGGGCATCGTCTGCCCCTGATCGCTGGGTCGCCTCCCGCCCCTGAGGGCTCCTGGACTGTGAGAGGGGGCAGGCCAGGCTGAGGGACACCCCCTCCAGTGCAGAACACTCCAGGCCATCATCATGTGATTTTCATGCACCGGGCCTCTAGTAAATATAGAAAGGGAGAAAGACCTAGCTGGTTTGGCTCAGTGGGTAGAGTGTCGGCCTGCAGACTGAAGGGTCCCAGGTTTGATTCCGGCCAAGGGCACGTGCCCAGGTTGTGGGCTCAATCCCCAGTGGGTGGGAGGGTGTGCAAGAGGCAGCTGATCAATGATTCTCTCTCATCATTGATGTTTCTATCTCCCTCTCCCTTCCTTTCTGAAATCAATAAAAATATATATTTTTTAAAAAAGAAAGGGAGAACACTAGAATGAACCTTGTGATGTTGGGTTAAAATTGGAGATACTGGTGTAAACTCATATTTTTCAATACATAGAGGTAGATTTAAAAATCAATATAGATTTAAGTGTGTATGCTCTAACTGTTGAGAAGTGACACCCCCATTCCAATGGCAAGGAGCAGTGCCCAAATCCTAGCTTCTACATAACATTCTACACTGTATGGTGCCAGTGCTCCCTAGTGAATGAGCTGATTCTAGGGCTGAGAGAGAAATACAAGATGAGCCTAGAAATCTTGTACTAAAAGCAAAAATAAAAAAGTGTAATTGGGACATATAAAAAGGACACAAAAGTTAGCTTGAAATACTCCCACTGGACAAATTAGACAGTTTGAACGTCAATATACTAGTATATTGATTATAACCTCTGAATAAAACAGTTGATATTAATATACATAATTATATGAATAAATTAAAAATTTAATGAGGAATAAGACACATTTTCAAATTCCACCCAAAGATTTATTTATTATAAAGGGAAAAGGAATTACTGTATAATAGAGAAGCTTAACTGACACCACCTTGATCAAGTGATCAAAGTCAACATCAGCAGAACAAAAATAGACCCAGAGACATAGAAGCATGAACAGACTGTTAGCCTCAGAGGGAAGGCAAGGGAGGGTGTGTGGGAAGAGATCAACCATTGAACTTGTATACATCCTTTTTCACCCCGTCCCCCACAAGCCCCCCTTCTGGCAACCAAATCTCAGTCTGTTCTCTGTATCTGAGTCTGTTTCTGTGTTGGTTCATTTATATATTCCTTTAGATTCCACATATAAGTGAAATTATATGGTATGTCTTTCTCTCTGACTTATTTAACTCAGCACAATATCCTCTAGGCCAGCGGTTCTCAACCTGTGGGTCGCGGCCCCTTTGGCGGTCGAACGACCCTTTCACAGGGGTCGCCTAAGACCATCCTGCATATCAGATATTTACATTACAATTCATAACAGTAGCAACATTACAGTTATGAAGTAGCAACGAAAATAATTTTATGGTTGGGTCACAACATGAGGAACTGTATTTAAAGGGCCAGAAGGTTGAGAACAACTGGCCCATCCATGTTGTCGAAAATGGTAAAATTTCATTCTTTTTTTTTTTTTTCAATCCTCACCCAAGGATATGTTTTATTGATTTTTTAGAAAAGAGGAAGGGAGAAAAAGAGAGAGAGAAACATGGGTGTGAGAGAGAAACAATGATCGGTTGCCTCCCATATGTGCCCTAACCAGGGATCAAACTCGCAATCTGGGTATGTGACCTGACAGTGAATTGAACCTGTGACCCTTTGGTGCATGGGACAACTGTCCAATCAACTGAGCCACACTGGCCAGGGCAGATTTTGTCCTTTTTTATGGCTGAATAACAGTCCATTGTATAAATGTACCACATCTTCTTTATCTATTCACCTATTGATGGGCAGTTAGGTTGCTTCCATACCTTAGCTATTGTAAATAATGCTGCAGTGAACATAGTGATTTTTTATTTTATTTTAGATTTCTTACAATAAATACCCAGAAGTGGAGTTGCTGGGTCCTTCTTTGTCTCTTATTATAGCCTTTTTCAAAAGTCTTTTGTCTGGTATAAGTATTTCTACTTCAGCTTTTTGTTTTGTTTTGTTTTGCTTCCATTTTCATGAAATATCTTTTTTCATCCCTTATTTCCAGTCTCTGTGTCTTTCCATCTGAAGTGAGTCTCTTGTAGACAGCATATGTATGGGTCTTGTTTCTTTATCCATTCAGTTACCCTGTGTCTTTTTATTGGAGCATTTAAAGTAATTGTTGATAGATATGTATTTATTGCCATTTTATTATTCATACTTTTTATCTCTTTTTTCCTTTAAAAAAAAAACAACAACAACAACCCTTTAACATTTCTTCTAATATTGGTTTGGTGGTGATGAACTCCTTTACCTTTTTCTGGGAAGCTCTTTATCCTTCTAGTCTAAATGATAGATTTGCTGGTAGAATTAACTTCCTGATTTTGACAATTATGTTGTGGTGATGATGTAAGAGAATGTCCTTGTTTATAGAAAATACACATTAAATAAAGGGTTATGGGGAGTTGTTCTTTACTTCAAATTTTCTATGTGCTGAAATTGTTTTCAGATTTTAAAAAATATTTTAAAAATATAAAAGTAATACATGAGTGTTGTAACAAGTTGAAGAATGCAAGTAAAGTTAATACCCCCTTCATCCCAATTCTAGTGCCGTCTTCCCTAAAGAAACCATTATTACCAGATTTATAGATATCTTTCCAAACCTTATCTATAATCATATGAACATGTAGTCCCTGGCTGGGTAGCTCAGTTGTTTGGAGTGTCATCCCAATACACCAAGGTTTCGGGTTTGACCCTGGGCACATACAAGAATAAGTGGAATAACAAATTGATGTTTCTCTCTCACACATTCCCTTAATCAATTAAAAAAACACATATGAACATCTAAATCTTTACCTTCTGTCATTGTGTCAGCTATTAATTTTCCCCTTAGTGTCCTGCACTAAACAGAAATTCTTAATTTTTATAACATTGTATTTTAAAATAATTTCAGACTTAAATAATTTTTATAACATTTTACTTAAATAATTTTAGACTTGTAGAATATTACAAGGAATTCTGCTCTCCCCTTCCTCCAGATTCCCTAAATGTTAATATTTTGCACATTTGCTATATCATTCTCTGTGTATTTGTGTGCATGTGTGTGTATAATTTTTCCCAAACTACTTGAGAATAAGTTGTAGACATAACATTCCTTTATTTCTAAATACCCCCCTTTATTTCTAAATACCCCAATATGTTTTCTAAAAACAAGGACTTCCTTTATATAACCACAGTACAATGATCAGTGGCCAGATTATTATGACCAGCCAGATTATTATGACCACCCCATCAGTACTTCGTTGGGCCACCTTTTGCCTTCAATACTGCGGCGATTCTTCTTGGCATTGACTCCACGAGATGTTGAAAGATGATGCGAGGAATCTGACACCATGCCTGATGAATAGCACTGTCTAGTTCTGTGAGATTTGATGGTTGTGGAGCCAGCTGCCTGATGGCTCTTTTAACTTTGTCCCACAAATGCTTAATTGGATTGAGATCTGGTGATTGTGGGGGCCACCTAAGCAAGGTAAAGTCTCATGTTCTTGAAACCACTCCTGCACAATACGAGCACTGTGGCATGGCGCAGTGTTTTGTTGGAAGAAGCCATCTCCATTGGGATACGCCATCAACATGATAGGATGAACTTGATCAGCAACGATACTTAGGTATGTTGTGCTATTCAGACGTTTATAATGGTCTGGCCCTCTAGCAACTTCAGCGGGAAATTATAGCTACAAACGTCAGGTGATCATAATAATCTGGCCACTCAGTGTACATTGATACAGTATTATTATCTAATCTATAGAGTTTACCCAATTTTTGCTAATTGTACACCAATTTATTTTTTTAAATATATTTTATTGATTTTTTTACAGAGAGGAAGGGAGAGGGATAGAGAGTTAGAAACATCGATGAGAGAGAAACATCGATCAGCTGCCTCCTGCACATGTCCTACTGGGGATGTGCCCGCAACCAAGGTACATGCCCTTGACCGGAATCGAACCTAGGACCCTTCAGTCCACAGGCCGACGCTCTATCCACTGAGCCAAACCGGTGCTGGCTACACCAATTTATTTTATTTAATTTATTACTAATTTTTTAGTCCTTACCTGAGGATATTTTTTCATTGATTTTTAGAGAGTGGAAGAGAGACGGAAAGACAGAGAGAAACATCGATGTGAGAGAAACACATCAATTGGTTGCCTCCTGCATGCACCCTGACCAGGGCCGGGGCTGGGGAGGAGCCTGCAACTGCGGTACATGCCCTTGACCGGAATTGAACCCAGGACCCTTCAGTCCACAGGCTGACGCTCTATCCACTGAGCCAAACCGGCTAGGGCACCACCAATTTATTTTATTAAAAAAATTTTAAATATAGGATCACACTAAATTGTATTTAGTTGTCTTGCCTCCTGTAATCTGGAACAATCCATCGGTCTTTATCTTTCATGACCTTAACATTTTGGAAGAGTACAGGACACTTTTTGTAGAATGTCCATTTCGGTTAGTCTGGTGTCTCCTCATGATTAGATTCAGGCTATGCATTTTTGGCAGGAATGTCATAGAAGAGAGGCTGTGCCTTCTCAGAGCATCTGATCAGGAGGCATGTGATGTCAATTTGTCCTATTACTGGTGATGTTAACTTTGATTACTTGGTTAAGGTGGTGTCTGCCAGGTTTCTACGCTGTAAATTGCTGTTTTTCCCTTTGTAATTAACAAGTATCTTGTGGAGAAGCAATACTTAATTCTTATGTAATCAAAATCATCAGTGTTTGGCAACATGATTTGTTCTTTTGAAGTGTTTGAGTCCTTCCCTACCACCAGTAGGTGACAGAGATTTTCTGCAACTTTCTTTTTCTTTTTTTATTGAATTTCTTGGGGTGACATTGGTTAACAAAATTATATAGGTTTCAGGTGTACAATTCTGTAATACCTCATCTGTATAGTGTGTGTTCACCACCCCAAGTCAAGCCTCCTTCCATCACCATTTATCCCTCCTTTACCCTCTTTTACCTCCCCCAGCCCTCTCTCCCTCTGGTAATCACCATACTATGAGGGGTTTTTTGTTTGTTTGTTGTTTTTTGTGTGTTTTTGCTTAATCCCTTCATCCTCTTCATCCTTTTCACCCAGCCCCACAATTCCCCTCCCCTCTGACAGCTGTCAGTCTGTTCTCTGTCTATGAGTCTATTTCTAATTTTTTTTGTTAGTTTATTTTGTTCATTAGATTCCACATATGAGTGAAATCAGTTCAATCCATCTAGAATTCATCCTTATATGTGTTGTATAGGAACACAGTCTTCATCTTTCTCCATATAGTGAACCAGTTTTTCCAACATTATTTACTTAACAACCTATCTTTTCTTCAATGATGGTGGTGCCACATTTATTGCATATTGTTTTCACTTATATATTATGTATTACATATTATATATAATATATTATATTACATTATTTTTATTAATACATGGGTCAGGTTCTCTATTGGTCTACTTGTTCTTGTACCAGTACCAAATCTGGTAGGGTAAGCCCCACTCTTTTATTTTCATTTTTTGTTTAAATGTATTTTTATTATTGATTTCAGAGAGGAAGGGAAAGGGAGAGATAGAAACACCAATGATGAGAGAGAATCATTGATCAGCTGCTTCCTGCACACCCCACACTGGGGATTGAGCCTGCAACCCGGGCATATGGCCTGACCAGGAATCAAACTGTGACCTCTTGGTTCATAGGTTGACACTCAACCACTGAGCCACACTGGCTGGGCTGAATATTCTGAATACTTGGACTTAGAAAGCATATGTTGTCTAGTTTGTTGTCTTTCACTTGGACCCTTCCAGGTGTCTGGTTGTTTTGGCCTAGAAGTTCATATTCCCCTGGGGGTGTCAGCTATCTGTCTGGCAAGGGTGTTGGGAAAGGTCTGAAGGCCTATAGTTCATATCCAGTCCTGGGGATTCAAGGAAAGTGGGAGGAAAGAGCCCGAGGGCAGAAAGCATACAACATCACAATGGATCACTCCCATTTGCTGCCTCCCACCAAGCTGTTTAAACCCTTTAAGCTCTTAGGGAGAAGCAGGAGGGGAGGAGGTAACTGACATGCCCTCAGGTTTTGGAAAGAAGTAGGAGTGGCTGCCAAGGTGATTCAGTGACCTTCTCGATGATTCCTTTCCTAGCAGGAATGTTGCACTACACTGATATTATCGCTAGAGAACTTTGATAATTACTTATTTTTATAGAAATTGAGTCACATCATTCTGCAATTTGCTTTTTTTCTCTCACCGATGTACATTGTTGTTGAATAGCACACAATGTTCCATGATATGGATGCACCATCACTCATTCAACAGTTCTTTTTGGTGGACATTCAGGTTGTTTCCCTCCTTTAATTTGTCCCTAAAAACAGGTTTGTTTGTATCCTTGACTGTATTCTCTTAAACACTTGTGTATTTATACCTATAGGATAACTTCTCCAATGTATGGTGAAGGAACATAAGAAAACAGTGGTGCCCTGGCCGGTGTGGCTCCGTGGTTAGAGTGTCTGCCCTGCTCACTGAAGGGTCTTGGGTTCAATTCCTGGTCAAGGGCACGGACCTAGGTTGCAGATCCAATCCTCAGCTCTGGTCAGGGTATGCACAGGAGACCACAATAAATGTGTCTCTCTCACATTGATGTTTCTTTCTCTTTCTCTACCCCTCCCTCCTGTCCACTCTCTCTAAAATCAATGGAGAAAACACCTGTGGGTGGGATAGAGGAAAGAAAGGGAGGGTAACTTTTTACTGCCCACTGAATACCCATTAAGACTTTATATCCTAACTATGCATTAATTTTACAATATTAAAAAATAATTAAAGCACAACCATGTGACCATATTTAATACCACAGAACTGTGCACTTATAAATGGTTAAGGTGGTAAATTTTGTTATGTATATACCTTACCACAATTGAAAAAAAGATATAATTAGTCCGGACCGCATGGCTCAGTGGTTGAGTGTCGACCTATGAACCAGAAGGTCATGGTTCAATTCTCCATCAGGGCAAATGCCCCAGGATGCCCCGGGTGCAGTAGGGGGCATGCAGGAGGTAACGATCAATGATTCTCTCTCATCAACGTTTCTATCTCTCCCTCTCCTTTCCTCTCTGAAATCAATAAAAAAATATTTTTTAAAAGATATAAATTGAAATAAACCTTGTGTGATCTCATCATTCCCTAGCTTGAAAGTCCTCTAATGACTTTTCAAAAGTTTTCAAGTAAATTTGAAAATCCTTAATAAGATTCTAAAGCCCTGAATAATTCAGTAACTTTCCTTTATTCCCTGTAAGACTCCACGCTTTCTAACTCATGGTGTCTGCACACACTGTTCCCTCTGCTGGAAACCTTCTCCCTCATCCCCTGCTTAGCTAATTCTTAGTTCTTCAATTCTCATTGTTCAGAGTAGCTATCTCTGACCCTTCCCCCAAGATGGTCAAGTTCCCTTATCATAATAATTGCATTGAAAAATGTAGTTTCTTATAGCTATTATAATTACATTTTAAAAATCTAAATAAAAAAATGAATAATAGCCCTAGCTGGTTTGGCTCAGTGGATAGAGCATCAGCCTGCAGACTAAAGGGTCCCAGGTTTGATTCTGGTCAAGGGCACATGCCCGGGTTTCGGGCTGGATCCCCAATAGGGGGCATGCAGGAGGCAGCCAATTAATGATTCTCTCTCATCATTGATGTTTCTATCTCTCCCTCTCCCTTCCTCTCTAAAATCAATAAAAATATATTTTTAAAAAAATGAATAATAAAGATCTAAACAAATGGAGAAACATACCATGTCTGTGGATTAGAACATTCAATATAGTAAAGATGTCAATTCTCCTCAAATTGATATACAGGTTCAATGCAATTCCTATAAATTTCCCACCAAAACATTTTGTAGATCTAAACAAGATTATTCTAAAATTTATATGGAAAGGCATAGGAACTGGAATAACTAAACCAATTTTGAAAATAAGAATAAAGTGAGAGGAATCAGTCTACACAATTTCAGACTTATATAATACTAGGGGCCCAGTGCACGAATTTGTGCACCTTGAAAGGAACTGTGGGCCACGAGGCTGCAGTGGGCACAGGGGCAGGTCTCGCGGCCCATCCTCTTCGCCCCCACCTGGCCCCTCCCCAGTCCCGTCTACCGGCAGCCCTGCTCCCACCACCACCACTCCCACACTCTGACAGCACCACCCCGCTCACACCTGCTGAAAGCACAGAGTGATTGGGGCTGGCGCCAGCAGTGGATGCAAGCAGCGGTGGCTGCCGGCCCTGATCACCCCTCAGGAGCAGGGGAGGGGGTGGAGAAGCCCTGAGGGGCGATCGGGCGGCTGCCACTGCTCACACCTGCTGACAGTGCCGAGCGATCGGGGCCGGTGCCGGGAACTGGCAACGGGTGCGAGCGGGGCCAGCGCCAGCAGCAGGTGCGAGTGCCAGGCGGGACCACAGCGCACGGGAGCAAAGAATTTTCAGTAACCACCAGAGGCTCGCCCCAATGACAGTGACCGGCGCCCTGCCTTGGTCTGGTGCCCCCGCTCACCTCCACCATCCCACCACGGCTGACCTGCGCCATGTTCCACACTCTGCCACCTGCTGCCGACGCCCACCATGTTCCACATGTGCCCCCTGGTGGTCAGTGCATGTCATAGCGACCAGTTGTTTGGTTGGTTGTTTGTTCTGCCGTTTGGTCTATTTACATATTAGCCTTTTATTATATAGGATGTCTTCAGTAAGCAAGGTTATTTGATATTGGCAGGACAGATACACAAACCTATGGAACAGAATAGAGAACACAGAAACAGCCTTGTACAGGTACAGCCAACTGATTTTTAAAAAATGTTTGTTTTTAAAAAAAATATTTTTTAAATGTATTTCAGAGAGGAAAGGAGAGGGAGAGAGAAAGAGAAACATCAATGAGAGAGAACCACCAATCTGCTGCCTCCTGCATACCTGGGGATTGAGCCTGAACCCTGGTATGTGCCCTGACCAGGAAGCGAACTGGGTATGAAATGATGCTCAACCAACTGAGCCACACCTGCCAGGGCTCAACTGATATTTAAAAAATATATTGATTTCAGAGAGGAAGGGAAAGGGAGAGAGAGATAGAAACATCAATGACGAGAGAATCATTGATCGACTGCCTCCTACATGCCCCCTACTGGGGATCGAGCCCACAACCCAGGTATGTGCCCTTGACCGGAATGGAACCTGGGACCCTTCAGTCTGCAGGCCAACGCTCTATCCACTGAGCCAAACTGGCTAGGGCCCAACTGATTTTTGACAAAGGTGCAAAAGCAATTCAATGAAGGATGGATAGTCTTTTCAACAAATGGTGCTGGAGCAATTGGCTATCCATAGAGGAAAATTTTAAAAACCTTGACCCAAACCTCACACCTTATTAAATTTTTTTCAAATGAATCAAAGATTTAAATGTAAAACTTTTAGAGGCTAACATAAGAGAAAATCTTTGGGCTCTAGGGCTTAGTGAAGAGTTCTTAAAATGGTTCCAAAAGCATGACCCATAAAAGGAAAACACAATAAACTGAGGTTTTGATGTGTTGGCAAAATGTGAAAAAGAAAGGAACACTTGTATACTGCTGATAGGAATGTGAAAATTTTCAGCTGGTATGGAAAACCTCACTAAGTTAATATAGAATTACCATATCATCTAGCAAATCCACTCCTGGGTATGTACCCAAAAGAATTGAAAATAGATATTCAAGCAAAAACTTTTAAACAAAGATTCATTGCAGTACTGCTCATAGTAGCCAAAAGGTGGGAAAAAAACAATTTTTATAAGCTGATGAGTGAATAAACAAAAGTGATATAGCTATACAATGGTATATTATTCAACCAAAAAAGATAATTAAGTACTGATACATGCTACAACATAGATGAACCTTGAAAATATTAAGTGAAAGAAGCCAGACACAAAAGTCCACATATTGTATGATTCCATTTATATGAAATATGCAAGAATATGGAAGTCTATAGAAACAGAAAGCATATTAATGGTTTCCAGGGATTGAGAGGAGGAGGGAATGGAGAGTGACTTTTTAATGGATATGGGGGTTTCCTTTTGGGGTGATCAAAATGTTCTAGAACTAGATAGTAGTAATGGTTGCATAACATTTTGAATGTACTAATATCACTAGTGGTAAAATTTACTTATCTGTATTTTACCACAATAAAAATGGTGAATTCTATTGTATATAAATTATGCCTCAATAAAACTGACATAAAATATTAATTGTGACATTAATGGATGCTAAAACTTGTAGGTAAGATTTTTTTGATGAAGATTGGGATGCTTACATACACTCAGACTATCTCCCCACAAATGTACTTATTTATTTACAAAAAGAAAAAATAGCATTACAGTGGAAAAACCTAGAAACCTTACCTGTGATAGTTTATTTCATGTGTCAACTTGGAGTATGCTTTGGGATGAGATTAACATTTAAGTTGGTGAACTGTGGTTAAGTATACTGCTCTTCATAATGTGGGTGGACCTCATCCAATCAGTTGAAGGCCTGAGTAGAATAAAAAGATCAGTCTTTCCAGCAAGAGGGGATTCTCTAGCAGACTTCCTTCAGATTTCACCTGCACCATTGGCCCTCCTGGGTCTCCAACCTGCTAGCCTGCCGGGGTTCTTGTTCTGGCATCTAGAAGGGTTCAGGAAATCTGGAGAAGGCTGTGTGTAGATTAAACAGGAGTCCAGAGACGAAATATAATTTTGAAAGGCATTTGGGGATCAGAGGAGCCTAGTTTGAAGAAAACTAAGTTCTAAGTTCTCCTCGTCTCAGGGCCCCATGCTTTTTATTAACACAATTTGTTCTGAGGCAGGCAGAGATAGACACTTAAAAGGGTCAGAGTTTGGTACAGAGTCCATTGTCAGAATGGGGGAATTAGCCTACGGCTGTTCAGGTATTTGGCCAGTAGGAAGCAATAACATGTAGATTAAGATGCCCTGCGCTGTCTGGCAGCCAACAATCATCCCTTTTCAGGTTTGGGGAAATTCCCTCAGCCATTCCCAACAGGTGACTACATGTGTGACTCAACCCTGTTGAGTCCCCAAGTTCCATCAACCTTTTGATGAAACTCTTGAAATTATGACATGCTGGAATTGGCTTCCGGCACTAGCCCACACTGCAAATTTGAACTTGCCAGCCTTCATAATTGGGTGAGCGAATTCCTTATAATAAATAAATAAATGAAAACATAAGTAAGGACATAAACACACACATAGCTAAAGATACATCTCCTATTGGTTTTGCTTCTAATTGGAGAACCCTAACATACCACTTCAATCCAATGATCAAAGTTAACATCACCAGTAATAGTAACTGACGTGCACATCCTAATGTAATATAGTGAGAAGGCGACATTACTTATGTGGTAAACCTGCCAAAAATTAATATCCTGAATCTAATCATGAGCAAACAACAGATAAACCCAAACAGAGGGACATTCTACAAAATAACTGGCCAGAACTCTTCAAACATGCCAGTGTTGAGAAAGACAAAAAGGAACGAGAATTGACTTCTGATCAAAGTGTGAGCCATTTTCTCACCAAAGTATCAGCCTTTCAAGACAGAGACTGTCTTTTTAGCTCTGTACTGCCCACCCCCTTCCTTATGCCTGGCACACAGCAGACCAGCCAAGCTCCATGCCATTCCTTAGCCCTGTCTAGGATACCTACCCCTGCTGGAACCTAATTCTGGGCCCTCTGGGGCTGAGCTGTCCCTTCCTGTCCTCAACTGCCTGCCATGCTACAGCCCTACCACCAGAGTGCTCCCAGCTGGGCCTTAGAGACCCATTTGCTGTCCCCACAAAGCCCCTCTTCTCCCTTGGTGTCACAGCCTGCACTGCCCTGCCCCTTCCTGCAGGGTGCTTTATGCCTCTTGCAGAGCTGGAGCTGCTGACCTGTCTCTTCTGTGTTTGCCTCAGCTAAGACAGCCTTCCCAGCAGGATCTCAGGGCGGTCCAGCTTCCCGGCAAAGCTTGGCTACTACAAGTGTGTTATCTAGTCTCTGACAGGAACGCCATCTTCCTGGGACACTGTCCTACATGCAAACTCTTCTCAGGACCAAAGAGGACCTCTTTGGCCATTTCTGTGTGTTTGAGGCCCCCTAATGACTGCTCCCTGCAGCTTCAGCTTTGGCCCAAGGGCCACATATCACGTTTGGTTCATTTGCAGAAGGTGCAAAGCACAAAACCCCCTTGGGCTCCTGGAGGACTTCCCTGGCCTGGTGCTGCCTGGAGACCTGGAGCACCTGGATGGCCCATCCGCCCACTCACCAACTAGATTCTCCCTAAACCTGTAAGAGGGAAGCTCACTCAGCATGAGGCTGAAAGCAGGTTCAGCAAAGAAAGGAGGACAGGTGTCAATGGAACCAGGGCTCAGGTGGTGTGGAAAGAACGGGTAGAATGAAGCTGGAGCTCGCTGTGGGCTGCGTCATTGTGATGGTGGCTATGTTTTCCGTGTCATCCTTGTGCATTTCCACCCATGAAGTTCCCTGGGGAGAGGCCAAGGGAAGGCCACCATGCTAAGTGGTTTGAGCAAGGGAAAGGGTGTGTATAAGGGCTCAGATGCTCAAGGAGACAGGGGATTCCCCTGGGCAGAATGGTGGGGGTGGTGACTGGATAAACTGGGGAGGGGTGAAACCTGTCTGGCTTGAAAGCCCACTCCCCACCTGCTGCCCCCTACTCTCAGCTCCCCTCAAGTTCTCTTTGCAGAATCCGAGTGTGGCCTCTGCAAGAAAGCTTGCCAGGGCGACTCTCTAACACAGTCACCTCCCAGGACTCCCAGACTCTCTGTCAGGGACTGAGGAGAGCTTTTGCAGCACAGCAATTTCAAGTCGCAGGACAAGTCTGCCAATATCAAGGAACCTGTTTACTAACAGATGTTTTCGCC
>NW_005871062.1:10661529-10663030 GCF_000147115.1 Myotis lucifugus | reverse complement strand
GGGCATCTGCAGGCCGCCTCAATTCCTGAAGGACAGAAAGATGGGGCCTCGGGGGCCTGTCTCGCACGGATGGGGGGCTGTGCGGCGGCGGGGACGCGGTCCCTGCAGTGCGGTACGGGTCTGGCTGGAACGGCCAGGGCTGGCGCGGAGGCGGCACCGCACACAAAGAGGGAGGGGGTTGGAAGACGGGGAGCACCAGCCCCGCCGCAGCGGCAGGCGGGGCCGAGGCGGGCCAGGGGGCGGCCTTTCCGAACGGGGGCGGGACCAGCATCCTCGGGGCCGACGCCCCTGCGCGGACTGAGAGCAGCCGCTGCGGGAGTCGGGAGCGGGAGCCCCGCAGGTGCCCAGACTGAGTGCCCCCCCCGGGCGCAGAGGCGGCACCTCACCGCTGGTCCCGTCGCGGCGCCCAGAACTCGGCGGAGGACGCGGCGGTGAGGCCGGGGCTGCCTGCGGGACGGGACGACCCCGAGAGCCGGCCCGCCGCATCCCAGCCAGCTCGGCCGGCTCCGGGTGGGGAGGGGCGCCCCGGACGGACTCCTCCCGCCCCTACACTTCTCCCGGCCTTGCCGCCGAAAGACCCCCTCCTTTCGCCTCCGACCTCGTTCTCCCCCACCCAGCCCCCTACCCCACTCCGGCCGCAGTCTCTCTCCGCATCCAGGTCAGTTGAGGCGCCGGGAGAGAGAAGGGGGGTGGGGCAGCCCTCCGGCTCCCCATCCCGCCGCGCCCCTGCTGTCCCTGGCTGGGCTGGGGGCACCCAGCAGGACCCTGGCCCTTTAAACCCTTGCTCCCCACCCAGAGCATCTTCCCTCTCTCCACCCGCGCCACTTCCGACAGCTGGCAGCCGCGGGGGAGCCCTGGGGGGCCGGCAGGTAGGGGCGGCGGGGCGGCTGGGAGCGGGGGATGGAACAGCTGTGACACCCCCCTCCGCCCCTAGAGGAGCCGCCGGCGGGACTGCTCGGCGCCCCGAGCGCCGGTTAATCATTAACCCTCCGCGCCCCGGTTCCGCGCTGCCCGGAGCTGCGCTCGCCCGGCTTCCCAGGTAACGGGCGAGGGTGCGGGTCTCGCCCCCTGCCTCCCTCCGCCCTCCCCTCTGCCCCCTCGGCCGCCCGAGCCCGGCAGCCGGACGCCCCCTGCAGGCCCCGCCTCTTGCCCGAGTTAGGAAGCGGCGGGCTTTCCCCGAGCGCAGCGGGTCCGCGCGCCCCTCACCGGGCGCCCTCCCCAGGCACCATGCCCGGCCTGTACTGCCCCTCCAACTGGACGCCGCTGCCCCTCACCGACTCCTGGGTCCGGGCCTGCGCCAACGGCCCCTGCCTGAGCCTGCGGGCCCGGCTCACCTACCGCAACCCGCAGCCGCAACCGGTGGACGGTGAGGCCGGGAGGGGCGCGGGACGGTGGGGCGCGGGCGCCGCGCGAGATCCGACGCCGCCTGTGCCCCCACCCAGGCGTGTTCGTGTACCCGCTGGCCGAGGCCGAGGTGGTGTCGGGCTTGAGGCGGAGGCGG
>NW_005871062.1:10635362-10661348 GCF_000147115.1 Myotis lucifugus | reverse complement strand
CCCCCCCCCCCAAAACCCCCCAAAATTGCCCCCTTTGGGTTTCGCCCCACCTTGGGCCCCCCCCCCCCCCCCAGCCACTGATTTTTTAAAAAATTCATTGATTCATCCCTTTATCCAACAGCTGTGGATTGGGCACCTGACGTGCGCCAGGTGCTGGGGGACTGTGACCCAGGCCTGACCCCGGTTTTCAGCCGGGGAGACAGACACAGCAGGCGTCACACATCTGTTTCCCCCGCCGGAGCAATAGCTCCTGAGCCTGGGACAGGGTGGTGGTCATGTCCACGTCCCAGCATCTTGTACCGCAGAGGGGTTCAGTGAGCGCTGGGTGAGAGGGAAGCCCACCCCTGTGTTAGGTTCCACGGCTTGCGCTCCATTCTTTTCTTGACTTTGTGTACTTTCCTTGGATTTCTGCGCATGGGATTTACCGTCCGAGTGAAAAGAGGGACCGAATCCAGTGGTGCTGAGAGTTGGCATAAGCCCAGCAGGTAGTTAGAAGCCAGAGTGAGGAATGTTCCAGAAGGAAGTGGAGCCAGCATTTGACTGAAAGGGAGGAGGAGGCGGTGAGGTGGAGGAGAGGGGGAAGGCACCAGGCAAGGGCAGTGGTGTAAGCGAAGGTTTGGAATTAAGTGCTCGCTTCGGCAGCACATATACTAAAATTGGAATTAAGTTGTCCTGGGTGATGTAGTAAAACACCTGGTGTGTGTAGAGATTGACACTTCGCAAAGCCCAGTCCCTGGTAGCGCCTTGTCCGAGTCCTGAGAGGTCTGAATGCGATTGTTGTTCTTCTCCCTCTTATAGGTGATGAAAAATAACAGCAATGGTCTCTTACATTTTAGGTGCTTTGCACATATTATTTCATTTATTCCTTGACCTTTGAGATATAGTTATTATGGCCCCCACATGGGGGAAACTGAGGCTCCTCAAAACGAGAGAGTTACCAACAGATAGAGTCAGAAGCCACAGAGCCAAGACTCACACTGTGCTCTCTCCACACCATGTGCAGCGGGCTTTCTTCCTTCTTTTCCTCCCATCTCCACCCCCCGCTTCATTTATTCAGCAAGCAATTCTCAAAAGAATGGATAAGTGATGATTACGGGAAAGTGAGGTGACCTAGGGCTGTAAAGATAGTCTGGGGCCACACCATGGAAGGCCTTGACTGTCACGGCACACACCTGGCCATTTTTCCTTTAGCAACCGTGGTGACTCCACACACACCCCACTCAGTCCCCAAATAAAACTGTGATCTAAGTAAAATGGTGTGCTTGATATGCAAATACAGCTTTATGTCCTCTAGCCAGCTTCCAAGCAGACTACTGCTCCTGAACTCCTCTTGGGTAGAAAATCCTGGAGCCACTCCCAGTGGGCAGTGGGAACTCCTTACTATTCATGAGCAGGGGATTTGTGGGTCCCAGGCTACAGGAAGTGTCAGTCCACCAAGATGGTCCTTTAGGAAGATGATGTCCAAGGGTTGAATAGACAGGGGCAGAGGTCCAGAGGGCATGGGTCCCCCAGAATCTGGGCGTCATGTGAATATGCCCTGATCTCCTCAACTTCCATTAGCAGTGCTGTCACTGCTCCCTTCCTGATGACAGCCAGACCCTTTTACCATCCATCTACCTCTTTGTACTGTCCTTCGTCCCATGCCTCCATCCTGTATCACCTGTGCACTAGCCCCGTGGTCCGCAAACCACGTGCGGGTGCACACGTACAGTGCGATTGAAACTTCATGGTCCATGTGCAGAAGTCAGTATTTTGTGGAAGAGCTGGTATTTTGTGGAAGAGCCACACTCAAGGGGCCAAAGAGCCGCATGTGGCTCGCGAGCCGCGGTTTGCCGAGCCGCAGTTTGCCGACCGCTGCCCTAGCCTGTTGTCTCTCCAGTACCCCTTGCCCAGGCTCCCCTGACTCAGTGCCTGCACCCACCCCTACCTTCCCTCATCCTCTTCTGCTTCCAGCCCCCTCTGACCCCTTTTCTCACTCATCATAGGTCATCTTGTCTTGGATCTGGCCCAGGCCCGGTCCACACTGGTGCTGCCCACCGGCCTCATCACCCCGGCCGGCACCATGACAGTGACCCTGTGCAGCAGCCGGGAACTGCCCTCAAGGCCTGATGGGGTGCTGCATGTGGCTCTGCCCTCCGTGCTCACCCCACTGGCCCCGCCAGGTCCGCCGGGCCCCCCCAGACCTCCGGGGCTCTGTGACGACAGGTTGGGCCTATGGTGATTCTCTTCGTCCCTCCCTCGGCTTCTCTGGGTCTAGTGCGGGTGAGGGGGCTTTGGCAGGGTGCCCCTGGGCAATGGGCAGGGTGGAGCCGGGCTGGGGCCAGTCAGCCAGAGGGGCTAGGGGCCTTGGTAGTGGCCAAGTGACCCTCCTCGTGCTCCCTTCCAGCCCTACCAGCTGCTTTGGGGTGGGCAGTCCTCAGGAGGAAGGTCTGGCCTGGGAAGAGCCAGCTGCCCCTCCGGACGTGTTCTTAGGCCCTGCCCGCTGCCCTGCCCCATACACCTTCTCCTTCGAGATGCTGGTGACTGGGCCATGCCTGCTGGCAGGTGGGTGCCCCTCTCAGCGCAGCTGATGGGAAATAATTCAAGGCTCAGGGATGGGAGGAACACAGAACAAAAAGGAGAGAGGGACCTAAGACATAGGAACCTCCAGTCTCACAGTGCGAGCATCCTCTGGACACTACTATACAAGCCCCCCTCCCCCCGCCAGTTTGTCAGTGTCATTTATTTACCTACCACCCCACTCACCCGTGGGAAGAGAGAGGCTGACTGTGAGGCCAGTGCAAGAAGTGGGGGAGGGTGCTAAATCAGCAATTGGGTTGACCAGCCAGGAACAGAGCTGGGAATCTGCCTCCTAAACCATGAAACCATGCAACCCCCCTCTTGTCCATTGGAGCCTATGGCCAGGTTCTGAGAGCTGAGCTTAATCAGTCCTGATCCTTGGGCCCCCCCGCCCCCCAGCCCCCATGGTCTGGGAAGGTGGTGTTTATGCTCTTAGTGCTGACTTGGGGTGGGGCGATCATCACCCCTCCCTGCCTCTGTGTCCCTCAGGCCTGGAGAGCCCCTCTCATGTTCTACGGGCAGATGCCCCACCTCACGCCAGCTCTGCAGCCACCATCTGTGTCACACTGGCAGAAGGCCACCGCTGTGACCGGGCCCTGGAGATCCTGCTGCACCCCAGTGGTGAGGGAATGGGGTGCACAGTGGGCCGGCTCTGACCAACTCTGGGGCCACCTCATTAACATTTTTCAAGCATAGATTTCTGGTCCCCTAGCCAGATGGACCAAGTCATCTGTAAGGGTGGGCCTGGTGGTGTAGGGAGGCTGGACCTACAGGGTCCTCCCTGGACAGCAGAACTGGGCAGTTAGGATCCAGAAACAGGGATTCCCCTGACAGAGCTGTGTCCCCTCCTCCCCAGAGCCCCACCAGCCGCACCTGATGCTGGAGGCCGGCAGCCTGAGTTCAGCAGAATATGAGGCCCGAGTGAGGGCCCGCCGGGATTTCCAGAGGCTACAGCGAAGACACAGTGACGGGGACCGGCAGGTATAGCTGCCCGGGGGCCCGACTTGGCCCCTGGCCTGGCTGCTGGGTGCCTGTGTGCATGAGGAACAGGCGAGCAGACTCATGTTGGGATGAGTAGGGGGCTCTGCTCACAGTAAGAACTCTCAGTCCCGCCACCACCATCCCAAAGGGCTGGTGAGTATTGTCTCCGGAGGGCCCATACAAGCCTCCCTGGACTGTGTCTCAGAGAACGGGGGCTCAATCTGCCGTAGGCAGAGGACAGCCACCTGCCTCTGCCCTGGCCTTTATTCACGTGACCACAAAAAGGTGACTCATTGGGTGGATTAGACAGAAAAAGGCCCGAGGGCTGAGTCCCGCTGCCAGCCCGGTGGGAGTTGCACTAAGCCCGGCCCAGGGTGACTCTGGCTCCATGTTCAGGTGTGGTTCCTGCAGCGACGCTTCCACAAGGACATCCTGCTGAACCCTGTGCTGATGCTGAGCTTCTGCCCGGACCTGAGCTCCAAGCCTGGACACCTGGGCACAGCTACCCGGGAGCTCCTCTTCCTGCTGGATGGCAGCACTGTCGCACACAAGGCCTGTGGGGGGCACCGGGGCAGGCCTGGGGCCGTAGGTCTGAGGTGGGCTGCAGTGCGTGTGCGCGCACACACACACACACACACACACACACACATCTCTCCCAGATCCAAAGTGCCTATCTCATACATAAAGTAGGATTGTCACCTGATCTCAAAGCCAAGTGTCATACACACCTGCAGAGTCACAGACACAAACGTCTCCTTAACACTCTCCATTCTCACTCACAGTCTCTCACACACAGTCTCACACACAGGGCCTCTCCCAGATCCTCATGCAGGCCCTCATTTTATACACAACCTGCAGAGGCAGGTCATCTGTCCCTTTCTCTCCACCAGTGCCCAGGGGCCTGCCTCACACCGTCCTCTCTGCCCCTCCCCAGGATGCCCTAGTCTTGGCCGTGAAGTCACTCCCGTCCCAGACTCTCATCAACCTGGCCATGTTTGGCACAGCAGTGCAGCCCCTCTTCCCGGAGAGCAGGCTTTGCGGTGATGTAAGTGTGGTCCAGGAATTTGGGGGCCTAGTGGAGATGCTCAGCTCAGCGCACCCAGCCTGTGCCTTCTCTCTGCAGGACGCTGTGAAGCTCATCTGTGAGAGTGTTGAGACCCTGCAGGCTGCGGGAGGTCCCCCAGATGTGTTGGCTGCGCTGGACTGGGCCATGAGGCAGCCCCAGCACAGGGCCCACCCTCGGCAGCTGTTCCTGCTCACTGCTGCCTCGCCCGTGGCCGCCACTACCCACCAAACCCTGGAGCTCATGAGGTGGCACAGGGGGGCAGCCAGGTACGAGGTGGGCAGAGACAGGTGACTGAGATGAACGCCCTCAGAGGCTCTGAAGGTCACAACTGCCTCCCTTCCTTCCTCAGGTGCTTCTCCTTTGGGCTAGGGCCTGCCTGCCACCAGCTGCTCCAGGGTCTGTCTGCCCTCAGCAGGGGCCAGGCCTACTTCCTGAGGCCTGGGGAGAGGCTGCAGCCCCTGGTGAGCTTGAGCCTGGGCCCTGTTCCCTACTCCCCAAGTCCTTCTCCCAAGTGACACTGAGGCTGAAGCAGAACCCAGTCCCGTTGTGGGGTCTCCTGGCTTCTCCCCCACTCCAATCCTTACTCTCCCTTGAGATGCCAGTTAGGGGAGGAGCTACAGGTGTTGCTGCGGGATGCTTCAGGGGGCTAAAAGGGAGGGGAGCACAGCTCTGACCACCCCCAATATTATTCTCAGTTGTGTCCTGGTACTGAGTCATAGCCTTGATAAGCCTTTTCTCATTCACATGGTAGAGCTCAGGCCAAGAGACAGACCAAGCCCTGAGGCCTGAGCTCTCAGTCCCCTTGCTTGTTCCTGCCCCCATTCCTTCCCCTGACCCCAGCCTGACCCTGCTCCCCTCAACCAGAGACTAGGCAGATGGGAAGGGCAGCCTTCCTGCTCTGTCAGCTGAGTGGCACCTCTCTCTCTCCCACGGCCGCTCCTCACAGCTGGTGCAGGCTCTGCGCAAGGCCCTGGAGCCTGCTTTGAGCGACATCTCTGTGGACTGGTTTGTGCCAGACTCGGTGGAGGCCCTGCTGACCCCCCGGGAGATCCCAGCACTCTACCCCGGGGACCAGCTGCTCGGTTACTGCTCACTCTTCAGGGTGGATGGCTTCCGGCCTCACCCCCCTGGGGTAGGCCTGGGCTGGGGTGCGGGCAGTGGGCCTGGGATGGCTGAAGCCCTTGCATCTCTTCCAAACCCTTCCTCCATTTCCCGTGCCTCTCTGCCAAACTCTCCTACGACCTCCAGGCCTCCTCAGAGACCACACTGGGCCCTCCAAGGTGCCTGCCACCTGCCTCCTCTTGAGTCTCCCACTGAGTTGTCCTGTAAAGTGTAGCCCTGGGCTTTTTTTTTTTTTAATATATTTTATTGATTTTTTACAGAGAGGAAGGGAGAGGGATAGAGAGTTAGAAACATCGATGAGAGAGAAACATCGATCAGCTGCCTCCTGCACACTCCCTACTGGGGATGTGCCCGCAACCAAGGTACGTGCCCTTGACCGCAATTGAACCTGGGACCCTTGAGTCTGCAGGCTGACGCTCTATCCACTGAGCCAAACCAGTTAGGGCTAGCCCTGGGCTTTTACCACAGGTCACTAAGCCACACAGACACAGAGAACAGCTCCAGCATTTGCTATGAGGTTTTTGTCGAAATTTGCTCACTCCTTCCCTCAGTGCCCTACAGAAGGCACCGTCTGATTATTTCCTGTAACATTCAGGGACAGGCGCAGCACAGTCTAGAGCAGTGGTTCTCAACCTTGGCTGCACATTAGAATCACCTGGGAATCTTTTTTAAAATCCTGATTTCTGGGCCTCGTCCTCCAGAAATTCTGTTTCTTTGTTATGGGGTGGGGCCACAACATTAGTAACAAAGAAACAGAATTTCCGGAGGATGAGGCCCAGAAATCAGGATTTTAAAAAAGATTCCCAGGTGATTCTAATGTGCAGCCAAGGTTGAGAACCACTGATCTAGATGAAATCTCAGATACCAACTCTGCCAGGTACTAGCCATTTGATTTTGGGCAAGTCACTTCACCTCTCTGAAGACCATTTCCTCAAACGGGTTGTTTTTCATAGGGTTGTTGTAATTTGAGGTTATAATACTAGTATACACGCTCTTGGTAGAATACTTGACACATCGGAGTTAGAGATGTGGTAGTTATTTTTATTATGCAAAGCTTTCTCTCTTTAGAGGAACTAAGCATGCTTCTCCCTTTTTGATAATGGACTGTTTGCCTTTTTGCCTGGTTGCCAGGAAGCTCAGGGCCAGACCTGAAGCTCAGCCACAGAAGCTCTATTAACCCCGTGGTTAGCATGGCTGCTTCCTCTTCCTGAGAACTGGGCTTTCCTTTCTGGTTTATTAACTTCATTGCCTCTTGCAGTTAGCCATCTTAGATCCTGTTTGGAAAGAGGTAGCATAGAGCTACAATCTGGCTTTCCCCCAATGACTATTCCTCTAGGGCCAAGAGCCTGGCTGGCAGAGCTTGGGCGGCTCCATGTTCCCATCCCCAGAGGAGGTGCCTTCTGCCACCAGCGCTGGCACTGAGCCCACTGGCACCTCAGAGCCACTGGGAACAGAGCTGTCCAGTCCATGGGCTGCTGGAGACTCAGAGCAGAGTGAGTGCTGGGTGTATGTGTGTGTATGTGTGTGGCTGTGCTGGAAGAATGGGCCAGGGGAGGGGCCAGGGCTGGGTCCATTCTCCTGCCTCCATTAGGTACTGATGCTCTGACAGACCCAGTCACGGACCCTGGACCGAACCCCTCTTCTGACACAGCCATATGGCGTCGCATCTTCCAGTCCTCGTACATCCGGGAGCAGTATGTGCTCACTCACTGCTCTGCCAGCTCTGAGCCAGGCCCAGGCTCCGCAGGCAGCAGCGAGTCCCCTGGCTCCCAGGGCCCTGGCTCCCCCGAGGGCAGTGTTCCCCTGGACCCCCCCTCGCAGCAGGGCTGCCGCAGCCTGGCCTGGGGAGAGCCTGCAGGTTCCCGCTCCTGCCCCCTGCCTCCGCCCCCACTGGCACCAGTCAAGGTGAGAGTCAATCCACACCCATTTACCATACATCCAGCAACACTTCTTGGCCATCTGCTGTATGCCATACGTGGTGCAGTGGTTACATTAAGTCTAGCTGAAGAGCTGGGTGGGTAAATCTATAATGATGCCATGCAACATACAGGGATGAGCACAGGGACATGGTGCTATGGGGACTTAGAGTTCAGGTGACTAACCCTATCTCAGGGAGTCAGGAAAGCAAGAGCCATATCTGGAAAAATACGTAGAAGTGAGCCAGACAAAGAGGGACACGGCCTGAACAAAAACAAAGACAAGTAACCTCCAGTGAGAAATAGTGTGACGTGACTGGGAGGGGGCCAGAGGCCATGGGAGCCTGGCCTTTTTCCTAACCGCCACTCAGGGTTTCAGACAAAGGGACATGTGGCCAGTTGTGTGTGTATGTACGATGGCCAGGAGCTCTGCATTTCTTGGCCAGTGATCCCCCTTGTCACGTGCAGACTGGGGCCTTGAGTGCTGAGGTGCTGAACCGTCGACACAGAGCGGCTCTGGCTGGCCGAAGCCTCTCCTCACCCCCCGGCCAGGCGAACCCGGTCCCTGGCCGTCCCCGGCACCCCTCTCTGGGTGCAGCACCGGATGGGCCAGGCCCTGAGTCGGGGCAGCAGCTGGGACAAGGCCTGGATGACTCAGGTAAAGGTTGGATGGAGAGTTGGATTCTGACACCAAGGAGGCCTTGGGAAGGTGGAGCCCAGGGCACCACACCGCCTGTCCCTGCCATTGTCTCCTCAGGAAACCTGCTCTCCCCAGCGCCCATGGACTGGGACATGTTGATGGAACCACCCTTCTTGTTCACGGCTGTCCCCCCTGATGGGGAATCCGCACCCCCAGCAGTGCCACTGCCTCCGCAGGCTCCACGCTGCCACGTGGTGATCCGGGCCCTGTGTGGGGAGCAGCCTATGTGCTGGGAGGTGGGTGTTGGGCTGGAGACACTCTGGGGGCCTGGCGACGATGGCTCCCTGCCTCCATCACCCCACGAGAGAGAAGGTGCTTGGGACCAAGCACTCCATCGGCTGACAGCAGCTTCTGTGGTCCGGGACAATGAGCAGCTGGCTCTCCGAGGGGCTGAGACCATGGCTGACTGGGGTGAGTTGCTGGTGGGCCCAAGGGGCCTGTATGGGGCAGAGTGGCAGAGGTATGGGTCTGTTTGGTCACTCTCTATACCTCACCTTGCACATAAACAGTTTGAGATGGCTCATCCACATTGACAAGGGGAAAAATTAAGCAGGGCAATGGGGAAAAAAGGATAACAACAGGAAGGAGAGAATGAGAATGAGGTTTTATTAAAGACTAGAGGCCTGGTGCATGAAACTCGTGCACTGGGGAAGTGGGGGGTGGGTCCCTCAGTCCGGCCTGCGCCCTCTCGCAGACTGGGAGTCCTTGGGGGATGTCTGACTGCCACAGAGGTGAGAGAGGCTCCCGCCACCACCTCTGCGCTCGCCAGCCATGAGCCCAGCTTCTGGCTGAGCGGTGCTCCCCCTGTGGGAGCACAGTGACCACCAGGGGGCAGCTCCTGCATTGAGTGTCTGCCCCGTGTTGGTCAGTGTGCATCATAGCAACTGGTCGTTCTGCAGTTTGGTTGATTTGCATATTAGCCTTTATGCCTGTGGGATTGAGCCAAAACCGGCTCTCTGACATTCCCCCAAGGGGTCCCAGATTGTGAGAGGGCACAGGCCAGGCCAAGGGACCCCACTGGTGCACGATCGGGGCTGGGGAGGGGCACGGGAGGTTGCCAGCCAGGGAGGGACCATGGGAGGACTCCAGGGCATGTCCGGCCTGTCTCGCTCAGGCCCGATCGGCTGGACCCCAGCAGCAAGCTAACCTACGGGTCAGAGCATCTGGCCCCTGGTGGTCAGTGCACATCATAGCGAGTAGTTGAGCGGCCTTAGCATATCATTAGCATATGATGCTTTGATTGGTTGAATGGATGACCGGACACTTAGCATATTAGGCTTTTATTATATAGGATGCACACCATAAGGTTATGTGCCTTTGCAAGTATGCGACCCAAAATTGGCAAGCTTCTTAGCAGCCGATAGAGGGAAATGAGATCTTGTAAGGATTTCTAGGGCCCACAACATAAAAACAAATGTCACTCAGGAAGTCTGTTAAAACCAAATAAAGTTAAAATTTCATTTCCTCAGTTACACTAGCTATATTTCAAGTGCTTAATGGGTACACATAACTAGTGGCTACCATATTGAATCATATAAATATAGAACATTTCCTTCCTCACAGGAAGTTGTATTGGACAGTGCTGAAATGAGTGGATGGAAAAGGCACTGGTCCATGCTTCCTGAGTGGTGTCCAGGATGTTGAATCTCTGGGTGGCCAAGAGGCCTAGCCCTGCTATGGATTAAGGGTTCAGCTTCACCACTTCTTGCCAAAGTTGGAGAGTTCAAGCTGGTCCTGATCCTGAGAAACTCTACTCTGTTCAAAAGTGCACAGAGAAGCTATGGGAACACTGACATTTTTTTCTGTGAAGCCCTAAGTAGAGGGTGGATGGTGGGAGTGCACCCCCTCCTGGTCAGCAAACTGCTCCTTGGTTTCACAGGCCATGCCCGGAGGTCCTGGCTCCGAGCCCTTCAGACAAGCAAGGTCAGCTCTGCCCCTTCCTGCTTCACCTGCCCTGTAGCTGTGGACGCTACCACTAGGGAGGTCCTGCCCTCAGTGCTGCAGGTGCGGAGCTCAGGTAGAGTCCCTCCCAAGTGACCTCTCAGGTGCCGGCCCTCACCTCACTGGCCACACGCCCAGACAAACCTCAGCCCTGTCTTCTGTGCCCCTGCAGAGCCAGTAGAGCCCCCAGGCACCCCTCCCGCCTCTCAGGGCCACCTAGATGCAGCTCTGCCCACAGTTGTCCACTGTAAAGGTAACACTCAACTCTGGGCAAATGGCAGGGAGCGCCTGAGCTTAGGGGTCACCACTGGCACTGACTGGCTCCATTGCAGGCCTTCAGGGAGGCTCTCTGGCAAGTGGCTCACATCCAGACCAAAAGGACAACTCCAAGTCTGCTTTGGAGGATCCTGCAGCCCCTACCCGAGGTCCTCATACCATGTCCCCTCAGCCTCCTCTGAAGCTCAGCCTGGGCCATCGGAAGTCCAGAGGCCCAGACAGCCGTAGACTCTGCAGCCCCAACACAGGCCAGGCCAGTGACGGCAACAGTGAAGGCAGCAACCATGACTACTTGCCCTTGGTGAGGACTCGGGAGGTGGAGGGTGGTGTTGCCAGGGCCAGGGCACTGTCTCAGCTCACTTCTCCCCCCACCTCCTCTCTCCTCAGGTGCGACTGCAGGAGGCACCTGGCTCCTTCCGCTTGGATGCACCCTTCTGCACTGCGGTGCACATCCCACAGGAGCGCCTGTGCCGCGCCTCACCCTTCGCCGTGCACCGTGCCAGCCTTAGCCCCACCTCAGCTTCGTCTCCCTGGGCACTTCTTGGCCCTGGTGTCAGTCAGGGAGACAGTGCCACGGCCTCCTGCAGCCCGACCCCCAGCTCAGGCTCCGAGGGTCCAGGCCAGGTGGACAGTGGGCAGGGTTCAGACACTGAGGCCTCAGAGGGGGCAGAAGGGTCGAGTGGTGCCGACCTGCGGGGCCGGACCTGGGCCACAGCAGTGGCACTTGCGTGGCTGGAGCACCGCTGTGCCGCTGCCTTCGGCGAGTGGGAACTGGCAGCAGCTAAGGCGGACTGTTGGCTGCGGGCACAGCACTTGCCTGATGGCCTTGACTTGGCCGCGCTCAAGGCTGCAGCCCGGGGTCTTTTCCTGCTGCTGCGTCACTGGGACCAGAACCTGCAGCTACACCTGCTGTGTTACAGCCCGGCGAACATGTGAAGGCTGCCCACTGCTGGGGTGGCGCCCCCCACAGAGTCAAGTCACTGCCACCCGGGCCGGCTTCTCGGTGCCGGGAAGGAGTAGGTTGGTGACAGCCTGCCCCCCACTGCTTCTCATCCCCTTCCAGAACCCTTTATCTCCCACAGAAAGTGCCTGCCTGTGCTCTCTCCCACTCCTACCCCCTGCTCATTTCCCCTCTGAGCTCTGTACAGTGCGGTAAAAGAGGAGAGAGCCACAGCCCCCAAATCCTATGCAATAAAGTGCCTCTTAATACCACCTGAATGCGTTCTTTATCTGCCGCATGCATACCCCTCACTAGTTGGTCTAGGCACCTCCATGTAGGCTGCACAGAAGTGGACTTGGTAAGGTTTATTGGGAAGGGCACAGAGTCCATCCACGTCCAGGGTCCTGAGAATGGGGCAGAGGTGATCTCAGTGGGCTTTCTTGCTGTGCTGGGTGCTCTTGGGGAAAGGCTGGGGGCCCAGCCAGAGCTGCAGCAGGATGACAGCATGGCACACGTGCAGGGCAGCAGAGCTGCAGGACGTGGATGGGTATGTGTTCCAGGAGAGCTCAATGAGCCCCAGCACCAGCAACCTGGAGATGAGAAATAAGCTCCAGGGTTTGTGTCCAGTTTCTAGGCCCCAGCCCCTCCATGGTCCCTAACCCTAACCCTTACCCCCCTTCAGGTTGTCCCAGCTGGTACCTGAGCAGGTGTGTGAGCCAGCGTGCAGGCGTGGCCCACAGGAGGTAGGGCAGTGTGTGGAAATACCAGACGTAGAACTGGTAGTGGAGAGAACGGCTGAAGCAGATGCCAATGAAGTTGGAGGTGAAGAGGGTGGAAACGATCTGTATGCAGTGGTCAAGGCCAAGGGCAGGAGCAGAGGGGACAGGGGCTGGGGGTGGGGTCAGGCAGGGAAGTTCCAAAGCAGAGGGGTAACAATTTTTGGGTCAGATCGCCCCCTGGCTCTACCATTCCCAGATGCGTATCTTTGGACAAGTTTCTTAACCTCTCTGGACGTGCTCCTCAATCTAAGGTGGAGAGTGATACCGAGGGCCATAAAAGCCGAGTGAGTCCATCCTTCCTAGCTGGGTGACCTTGGTAAGTTATTTAACCTCTTAAAGCCCGAATGTTGTCCTCTGTATGTGAGGATAATAAATACACCTTCCTGTATCAGGGTCTCCTGTGAGCTTTAAATGTTAGAATGTACATAAAACTCTGAGCACAGCACCAGGCAGAGGATGCACACTCATAATAACTCAATGATATTTAAAATTATGAATAAATATGCTTAAATACGTAAATGCTCAGCACAGTGTTTGGTACAGAGCAGGAGCTCTAAGAATAAGCCCTGTAGCTATTACTGGTGCCTCCTTTTCCCTCCCCAGGTCACCAGCCATCCAGGGCCACCTGACCAGGGACCCTGTCTGCACCTGGGGAGGGCAACACTTACCTTCCCATGACTTAAAGGATATGATTGGCTGTGAGGGGTTGGGGTGGAACCTTCCTTTTGGAGGGATCCTTCAGCAGCGACAGGATACTTTCCCCTGTCCTGGGGAAAAGCCATTCAGACATTTACCAAGCTCTCATCATGGGCCACGCTCTAAAATTCACCTCCATGAGCTCAATATCTCCCCTAAGCAGCCCCTAAGGCCCAGGCCCTTCACTCCTTCCCCTACATCTGCCCTTGGCACTGCTCCCCTTTCTCACCTGTGCCACCTGCAGAGAACAAAGAGCAAGAGCAGGGTGAGGTGGGTGGCCAACAGTGCCAGGTGGAAGGCACGATGCAGGAAGAGGGTCTCGGGGAGGAAGCGCCAGTTCACTGTCCAGCGGAAGAGAAACTGGCGGCCCAGGTCAAAGGAGCGGGACAGGTACCCGACGGGGTTCTCCAGCAGGAAGGGCAGCCCCAGCACCACCTGAGATGGATGTGACGTCAGCAGAGCTGCCCAGGCTCACCCCAGCCTCATACTCGTCAGGAGAGTGGGAATTGGGTGTAGGTCTCAGAGGTTCCTTAATTCCCGAGGATTCCTCCCCCACCTCCACCCCCAACCCCTCCCCTGTCAGAGCCTGGGGCCAAAGAAGCTGAGGAGGCAGGTAATGACAGTGCTTTAAGTCATAAATGGGCAGAGCTAGAAAGTCCCTAAGAGACCATCTAGCTCAACAACCTTATATTACAGAAAAAAAAAACCCAAAACAACCAAACAAAAAAACACAAAGCCCAGAGAGGTAGTGGCTACCCAGTCCAGAATCAACTCCAAAACCCTTGCCCCTTGGCTGTGAGGAAGTCTCAAGGAGGGAAGGAGGCCATCTTTAAAAAGGGATGAGGCAGGAGTACCTGTAGGACGGCACAGATGCCCAGCTTGGGGAGGGCCCCACGGAGGCCAAATTGTGTGAGGAGAAGGAATAGTAATCCAGGGGCGAAAAGGAGCACGTTCATCTTCACAGAGACTGCCAGGCTAGGGTGCGTAGAAGAGATAAGGGTGGAAATCAGCTCGAGGGCTATGCACCCCCACCACCACCATCACAGCAACTCCTCCCCTCCACCACCAAGTTCCAGGGTAGCTTGGTGTGCAGGGCAGCAGAGCTGCAGGATGTGGATGGGTATGGGTTCCAGGAGAGCTCGATGAGCCCCAGCCCCAGCAACCTGGAGATAGGGCCCACACTCAGAACTGCGGGAGGGAGGGTAAGGTAGCCTGGGAGGAAGCTGGGGGTAGGGAATAGATACCTAGTCTCTAAGCCCAGACTGAGCAAACATATATCTACAGAATAGTAAGAATATTAATGACCAACTCCAATACAACTCTGTGTATTGTGGGTTGGAGTGGAGACTTTCTACAGATCCTGGACTCACCTGGTGGGGCCTAACTGACCCACATTGTCTGGCCACTCCCTTGCTGCAGAAATGTGGGGAAAAAGTGATGGAAATACAAAAAGTAAGAAAGGGGACCAGAAGGGAGGGATGCTGACCTGAAACAGCAGCAACCCCAGCCCCAGCGCTGGGCCAGCAAAAGGTTGATACTGAGGAAAAGCAGCGCCATGGCCACTGGGTCATTGAAGAGCCGCAACACAAAGATGGAGTGGACACGGTAAGAGGCACAGCACATGAAGAAAAAGACGAAGGGAGGTACCTACGAGGTGGGCACAGTAGGGAAGGTCAGCTCACCAACCCTGAGCCATCACCAAACCTCAGCCCGCCCAGGGTGGAGACCCAGGTCCTGGTGCTGTGGACTCACCTTGCAGGTCTGGTGGTAGATCAAAAAGACAAGCAGCAAGGTGGCAAGGTAGAGCACAGCAAAGATATGCTGGGCCATGCGGATGTCAGTGCCATGGCCAGTGACATAGTACAGCCCCATAAAGATGTACACAAAGCCGGCTGGGTATCTGAAAGATGAGAGGGAACATGAATCTGGGTCAAGATACCCTGCCTTGTACCCTGGCATCCAGTCAGCCCCCCTCACATTCTTGCTGAACCTGCTATCCGCACTCACACAAGAGGTCCAGTGTCGCCCTGCAGTTGGGTATAGTCGTAGGTGCCGTTGATGACGCCCTCTACCTCTGCCATGTAGGCCTTCCAGTCAATCTCTGTATCTGGAAAAGGAAAGGACGGTGTGGTTACTTCCAAGTCCAAAACTTGTCTGCCCCCAACACCTCCAACCCATCGAAGCACAGAGTTCCAGGTCACCCTCAGGGCTTCTATCACAACCCCTTACCTAACTGCCTGCTTGACATCCTTTGGGTGAACCCAGGCATCTCAAACTCAACATATTTATAATTGAACTCATAAGCTTCTACTCTAAATCCACTCCCCTTCCTGAGTTCCATGAATGGCACCATCAACCTCCCTGTTGCCCAAGTCACAAAACTGAAACTTCCTTCTCTCTCATTTCCAACCCCTAGTTACTATGTCCTCTCTATTCTTCATTCTACATATCTTTACTGTCTTATCCTTCTCTACTATGATATAGCAACATTTGGGCCTACCATAATCTCTAGCCTCAATGATGCAACAGCTTCCTTATTAGGCTCCCAGCTTCCACTTTCCCCTCACCACCATGTATTTGCCACCCTGCAATCAGGAGCTCGTCCTATAATAGAAACACATCATGTCTCTCTGCTTAAAATCCTTCAACGATTCCCTAAGGCTGTTAAGATAAAGACCAAACTCTGTTACTGCCATTTTAGAAAAGGAACCTATGAATTATTGAGCTCAAGATGAGCGAGCTAGGAAGAGCAGAGCTGAAACTGGAATTCATAGGATCCTAGATTCTTAACCACTAAGTATGCTACTATCTCCTTAACACAGCTTACTGACTCCTTTATAATCTGGTCTCAACTTCTGCAATCTCATTTCAGTACTGGCCTCACCTGAGTTCTACATTCCAGCTCTAAAAAGCGTCCAGGCCCAGCGGGCGCGGCTCAGTGTAGAGCATCACCTACGAACCAGGAGGTCTCAGTGGGATTCCCGGTGGGGGCACATGCCGGGGTCGTGGGCTCGATCCCCAGTGTGGGATGTGCAGGAGGCAGCAGATCAATGACTCTCTCTCATCATTGATATTTCTATCTCCCTCTCTTATCCTCTCTGAAATCAATTTAAAAATATAATAAAAATTAAAAATAAACAAACCCCAGAATTGAACAGATGAGACCCAGCTGGGGAAGTGACATGTCCAAAGCCACAGCGACAAGCAGCAGCGGCAGGACATGAACACAGACCCAGGTCTTTGCCGTCCAGCTGGTTTGCTTTCTTAGCCGGCCGGGCTGCACCTTCAGGGCAGAGGACCAATCTCTAGAGTCGCCCCTTTCGTCATGGGGGAGGGTGGTGGATTAAGATCGGGTTTGGTTTTCTGTGGAGCAGGCTTGGAACTTGGGTAAAAGATAATGGGTCTGCAATTGGTGACTAAGTGGACCTGGGGTCTGGGTGGAGCTCCGAATCTGAGTCCCGGTTTGAGTAGGGAGTTCGGGTCCACCTCCCTCCCGCCTTTTCCGCGCCCCTCCTCTCCCCTCCCCCGCGGCGCACTCACATGCCACCCTGTGAATGACCCAGAAGGTGATGCCCACCTCCGCCAGGCAGAGGCAGGCAGCCACCAGCAGCGTGTAACGCGGCTCCAGCAGCAGAAGACGCCGCTCTTGCCAGGCGCGCCGCAACCATTGTCCGCAGAGTCCCGCCAACCGGGGTGGGGGTCCCGCCCGGGCGCGTTTCCGCACGCCCGCGGCCATCTTGTCGGTGCACCGTTCATGTGGGCCCGCCACCCTGGAAACCGGACCCTTTGGCACTTAGGTTCCGCTCTGCGCGCCAGTGTCCTAACCGAGTTGCCAGAGTCCTTATTTCCTACACTAAAATGTACTTCTTCTACATAGGTCTCTTCTGATGGACTGCACGTTCCCTACGAGCAGGAATGGTCTTACTCTTCCGTATATACTTAGCCCTGAGTACCCAGGAGCTAAGATGGATCGAACATTTGCCCAGAAAAACCGCCTCCCCCATCCCGGCCCAGCATAACACTTCGCCGGTGTTGATAATATCTGTGTTCATGCCTGTGTCCACGCCCCTCCCGCCACCCCTCCGGGTGCTCAAAACGGGGGAGAAACAAATCTTTCATTAATTTTCATATTTAATGTAAGGAGCCGGTCAAATTGAAAATATGAGAAGGGACAGTGATGAACCAGAGTGAGTCTGACGCTCTGAGTGTGGTTCTCAGATGTGAGTGACAAGTACAGCCGGAAGCTTCCGAGTCTGGACGACCTGATTAACCAGCCGGAAGATTCTTCGAAGAGCGCTTAGCAGAAGACGGAAGTTCCACGTGTTTATGTTGAGCAACCTCACTGGGGGGCGGAGACTCAAAGGCCACGCCCCCTACGACATTACCATTCAGACTGGCTACCCAGGGGAGCCAAGCCCCGCCTAAAGGTGCCGGCCGACTGCCCTACAGGCCCCGCAGCAACAAGCATGGCCTCTCCCGGGGCCCCCGAGCCCCGGCCGGAGTTACCGGAGCAGAACTCCGGGTACCGAGAGGTCCAGTACTGGGACCAGCGCTACCGGGACGCGGCCGACTCTGCCCCCTACGAGTGGTTCGGGGACTTCTCCTCTTTCCGTGCCCTCCTAGAGCCGGAGCTGCGGCCCGAGGACCGTATCCTCGTGTTAGGTGGGTAGTCCCGGCGCTGCCCAGCCCAGGTGGAGCCGGCGGGACCGGCTTCGCCTCGGCGCCCCCGTCCGCTTTCCTCGCGTCTGTCTGCCCTTGACTGAGGATGCCCAGGTCAGGAGCCAAGATCCGGTACCTTCAGAACCTGGAGTCAGTTTCCTGTCCCCCCCCAACTCGACAGTCTCTCTGAGTCTGAGCGTGGTGGGTGAGCCGGGGCCCCGTTCCGCCCCCTCGGAAGGCACCGCGAGCCCTGGAGAACTCAGAGGTCTAGTAAGTCCCCACGCTAGTTGGCTCTATGACTAGGACAGGTCGTAAACGCGTCCTGAGCTTCGGAGTCACTTCTAGAGATGGAACTGCGAGCTCAAGTCGGATAAGGCACATGCAGGCACCTCGAGCACAGTGCATAGCATCTTTCTGTTTGCGCCAATGGGCACCGGGAGCTGTTGTCACCTGGAGAGAGTTACCACTTTCCGAACTCGGAAACTCGGTCTGATGCCCCGCGTGCAGTGAGGAGGACAGCGCCCTCCGAGGTCAGAGGGGATATTGCAACCGAGATCGGTGAGATTCGAGGAAAGAGTACTAGGATGCAAGATGGGGCTTTGTCCCAGGGCCAGCCTTGGGGGGGCGGTCTAGAGAAGTTGGATTGAGCAACTTGTTTCCTTCCAATTATAGTTTTTATTTTGGTATTTGTAAAAGCATTTATATGTTTAAGTGAAATATTTCATGTGCTCGCTTCGGCAGCACATATACTAAAATTGGAACGATAGAGAGATTAGCATGGCCTCTGCGCAAGGATGACATGCAAATTTAAAAAAAAAAGTATTTCATATACGTCATCTGTAATACAGTATATAAAAGGTATAAATAGTAAATCTAATATGTATGTGTATACCATACTCAGTTTGAAAAATAGAATATTCCTAGAACTAGAAAGGAAGTATAACCTAGTGGTTAAGAACTTGGACCCTGGAGGCAGCTAATTCTGTTGGAATCTAGGCTCATGTAATCTTAGCTGTGGAATAATGGGGGAAATCACAGAATCTTAATGATGTAGTCCTGGAAAAAATACTTAAATTTCTGTGCCTCCATTTTCTCAGCCTTAAAAATAAAAAGATACTCCGTATTACTTATTTACTGGGTTTTTAAGATGATTGAATGAGTATGAAAGATACCCAAAGCAATGCCTGGCAAAATAAAAAGGCCCATGTATATTCAAGGTTTTCTGCGTAGTCCTCCCAAACCTTTCCCCCCCCTAGAAGTAAAAACTCAAATTTTATGCTTTTAAGCCATTACATTTATTTATAGATTTACCATAGATCTAATTTTTTAAAGCTTTAGTGTGCATCAAAATCACCTGGAAAGCTGGACCCCATCCAGGGACAGTTTAAGGTGGGTCCTAGGAGTCTGTAGTTTTAGCAAGCCCACAGCGGATTCTCATGCTGAGAATAACACTGCCTTAAAATCTCCTAGACAGGAAGGTATTCTTTTCTGGAGAGGGGAGAAAAGTCTAAAAATAAAAAAGGAAAACTTTCCAGACATTATTCCCAAGATCTAAAGAGAGGACCCAGCCCAGCCTGTGTGGCTACGTGGTTGAGCATCGACCTATGAACCAGGAGGTCACAGTCCGATTCCTGGTCAGGGCACATGCCAGGGTTTTGGGCTCAACCCCCAGAGGGCATGCAGGAGCCAGCTGATCAATGATTATTCTCATCATTGATGTTTCTATCTCTCTCCCTTCCTCTCTGAAATCAATAAAAATATATTTTAAAAATAAATAAATAAAAAGAGGACCCACAACTTGGGGAATACCTATGTTACATTCCACTTTAACAAACAAGCTGAGCACCCGGTAGGTGCTAGGGAATGTGCTGGGTGGGCCCTTTCTAACTTATTTAATATTTATGACAACCCTGAGAAGTGAGTAATAAGTATTACTAGACTTACTGTAGATCAGGGGTCAGTACTATTTCTGAAAATGGCCAAATAGTAAATATTTAGGGCAGTGATGGCGAACCTTTTGAGCTCGGCGTGTCAGCATTTTGAAAAACCCTAACTTAACTCTGGTGCCGTGTCACATATAGAAATTTTTTGATATTTGCAACCATAGTAAAACAAAGACTTATATTTTTGATATTTATTTTATATATTTAAATGCCATTTAACAAAGAAAAATCAACAAAAAAAATGAGTTCACGTGTCACCTCTGACACACATGTCATAGGTTCGCCATCACTGATTTAGGGCTTTGTGGGCTATACAGTTTCTCTGACAACTAGTCAGTACTGATGTTGTAGTAGAAAAGCAGCCACAGACAGTACCTAAATGAATGAGAACAGCTGTATTCCAAGAAAACTTTATTTACCAAAATAAAGCTGAATTTTGTTCTCCCTGCTGCAGATCATTGTCTCAGGCTGGGTCCAGAAACAAATCCTAAGATTACGATTCGTCTCCTAGTTATTTGTTAGGGATGTGCTCCCAGAAGAAATCAGTCAGAGAGTGAGGGAATAGGGGAGGGAAGAGACCAAGCAGGATTGTGATCACAGGCAAAAGTTTCCCTGAGGGTAGTTCAGCCTGAAGAGTCACAGATGCAAACTGTCAGAATCGAGCACACACCAAATCCTAGACACACTTCAAGCAGATCTGATCAGAGCACTGACAGTGTCCACGGTTGTCATGTAGCAAGTAAGTGGTAAAGTAAGGGTGCCACCTGACTCCAGAGCTTCTGCTGCTGCACCATGCTTATGGGCATAGAGAGACATCTAGAACTCAGTTACGATTGGTAAAATGACTAAAGATGGAATGTCACAACTGAAGGTGAGTGGACCTCTTGAAAACTGGTAGACAGTTTCGCATAGTGGTTTAAGAGCTCTGATTCTGGCGTGAAACAGGCCTAGATCCAAATTCTAACTCTGCCACTGGACTAGGTGACCTTGGGAAGTTTCTTATATACTTTGGGCAGCCTCAGTTTTCCCATCTAGAAAATGGTAATGATAATAACAGTTACCTTCTATATGAAGGTAGTGTGAAGATAAACTGAGATAATGCTTAGAAATGCTTAGCATAGGGCCCGGTGTTCAGTGACTATTAGCTATCATTATTATTATTAAAAATGGGAATTAGAGGGGCAGTTTATCACAGACCATTCAGAGGACAGAGAGTACCCTGCCTGGGAACTTGTGTGTCTGGTCCCTATGGCTAGAATATCCTCATAACAGATGAATGCATGTGGCTGTCCTAGCTTTGCCATCATTATACATCTCTGATTCTCCATGTTCCGCAGGAATCTTATCATAATTTGGCTTCAATTTGTATTTTCTATATAGAGAGAAGGGACTGACCAGGGGATTGACTGTCAAGTCCCCATGGTGGCTATTTTTCTCGTTATAAATTAGTGAATTGGCATTCTGGCTTACACCTCCTTCTCTTGGTGTTGGGATAGCATCCACATAGCTCTGGACTCCCATGTGATGGGTTCTTGGAGCTGGCTCAGTTCTCTGGGCTCTACTTCTCTAAGGCTCCACCTAGGGAGGCAGGGGCCTTCCCAAACCCCACCTTAGTTGCTAGCCCCAAATCACTGAGGCAGCAGGATCAGAACTCACTGCTTTGTAAGCATGACTGGCCCTGTGCTCAGATTTTGTTCTTCCTTCATCTTTAGTGACGTTCTCTTGGGAGATACCATTCCTTTACGGAGGGAAATAAAGGAAGGATATCTGCCAGCTGCCGTGGCTCTGGTTGAGCGTCAACCAAGGAACCCAGAGGTCACTGGTTCAATTCCCAATCAGGGCACATGCCAGGGTTGTGGGCTCAATCCCCAGTAGGGTGCATGCAGGAGGCAGCGGATCGATGTTTCTCTCTCACATTAATGCTTCTTTCTCTCTCCCTCTCCCTTCCTCTCTCTGTAAGAAAATCAATAAAAACATTTTAAAGGAAAGGGGGGGAAGGATATTTGCGTTTGTCTATAGTTGGGCAGATCTCTGCAGACATGAGGTCAAGTGTAGGGTGGTAAAGGGTTTGTGGGTCAGAGAACCCAGTGGGGTATCAGCCTGCACTGAGTTAGGGTCTCTTGTTCAGCCACTCTCACCACCCATCACATGTAGTGTACCTACCAGAGCTTGCTGTAAGGAAGCACACATTAATTTTTTTCAGGTGTGACAGTCTGCCTGAGCCCTGGGGCCTGAGAAAGAACACAGGAGCCCTACCCGGTTTGGCTCAATGGATAGAGCATTGGCCTGGGGACTGAAGGGTCCCAGGTTTGATTCCTGTCAAGGGCACATGCCCAGGTTTCGGGCTCGATCCCCAGTAGGGGGCGTGCAGGAGGCAGCCGATCAATGATTCTCTCTCATCATTGATGTTTCTCTCTCTCTCTTCCTCTCCCTTCCTTTCTGAAATAAAAAAATATATATTTTTAAAAAAAAGAACACAGGAAAGGTCAGCTGAGGACCAGCCAGCATCCTCTGGGTGCTCTGGCCTGGTTCCAAGCCCTGCTAGATTAGGGCTATCCCCACAGCTGATCCTGTGATCCTCTTAGAGACACAAATGAGGATTAAAGGCAGTCTAATCCAAAGAGCTGGGCATCCCCATGTGGGGCCAACAAGGGCTGTCATCCAGCCCTGGTCTCAGGCTGAGACTGACCACAAGAGGGCCTGGAAGAAGCCAACAGGTCTTCGAAGAAAGCCATGCTGTCTGGACTATGGATCCACATCCGTGCCTCTAACCTCCACCTATTCTTTCACCTGACCCAGTCCTCTTTGGGACTGCTTTTCAGGCACTTCCCACCAGTATTATGATTCTTCAAGAATGATTGGTTGTCAGCTTCCCTGAAACCCTTGCCCAACCCCCCTGAAGTGGGGACAGGGATCATCCTATGTGCTCCCACAGCCTGTCCCTATTGAAACACTCATCACATCACATGGCAATTGCCTGATTACACATCTGTTCCTCCCACCAAAGCATGAGCTCCTTAAGGTCAGGGACTCTTACTCAGCAGAGTACAATATGTAGTGCTCAATCACGCATTGAGGAATTACAAGGGATCAGCTCCACTGTGTCCCCACCTAGCTTCCCCTTCACTTCTTAACAAAGTAGGATAATAACCCCTAACTTGAAGTTTTCCCAGAGGTTCCTTGGGAGGTCCGGTATTAGGGTAATATTAATATCCTAATGATAACACTATGAACCTAATGATGCCAATATTGTCCCATTCTGAGTCTGAGAAAACAGGTTCAGAATTGAGTGACTTGCCAAGGCAGTGTAACTAGGAATATCAGAACCCAGACCTTTGAACTACGTTCAGAGCTTCTTCAGCTGTTTTAGTTCTTAAAATTCAGTGCAGCTTATCCTGCATGCAGGCTTAGTCTTGTTATCTTCCTTTCTCTGAATAGGAAACCCAAGTTCCTAATTCATGCATCTAGGAATGACAGAGCCAGGATATGTGCCCACGTCTGCATGACTCCAAGCCTCATGCTCTTTTCTGTACCGTGCTGCTTCTTCCTCAGCACAGGAGGGTTTGGGCTGTGAGAAAATGATCCAATTGTGGATGGATAATTGGGGAGGGGAGAATCAAAGCTAACCTAGCTCACCCAGCCGTCGTCGTGAGCATCAATCTATGAACCATAGGTTGAGCGTCAATCTATGAACCAGGAGGTCACGGTTCAATTCCCGGTTGGGGCACATGTCCGGGTTGCAGGCTCGATCCTCAGTGTGGGACATGCAGGAGGCAGCCAATCAATGATTCTCATTGATGTTTCTATCTCTCCCTCTCACTTCCTCTCTGAAATCAATAATAATAAAATAATAATAATATATATGGAAAAAAATAAAAGCTAACCTAGCTCTTTTGCTACCCACCTTTTCCCACCCAGGCTGTGGAAACAGTGCCCTGAGCTACGAGCTGTACCTTGGGGGCTTCCCTGATGTGACCAGTGTGGATTACTCATCAGTAGTTGTGGCCGCCATGCGAGCTCGCTACGCTCATGTGCCCAAGCTGCGCTGGGAGACCATGGACATACGGGCACTGGGCTTTCCCAATGCTTCCTTCGATGTGGTGCTTGAGAAGGGCACGCTGGATGCCCTGTTGGCTGGAGAACGGGATCCCTGGACCGTGTCCTCTGAAGGGGTCCACACTGTGGACCAGGTGCTGAGTGAGGTGAGGGAGCAACAAGAGAGGAGGGCAGACCAAGAGGTGGGGGTGAGGGGTTGAGGTTTCAGGAGATTGGATGAACTTAGAAGCCAGAGGAGGCGTGGTTTGGAGCAGTCACTTTCAGGACTGTGGTTACCTGAATGAAGGGGAGAGTTACACTGGTCAGGATTATAGGAGGCTGGAGTGGCCAGCTTCACAGAGCTACTGGGATGCCGTAGGGATGGCATAGCAGCCAGGTTCCAGATAGGTAACAGCCTGGGAGGGTGGGCAATTGGCAGGAAAGCAGTACCCCCTGGCTTGACATCATTCCCATGCTCCTACCTGTCTAGAATATAGCCCTACCCCTTTGAATGACCAGGGACACAGAAGGAGGCTCAATTTGCCATGGAGAGCTGGATGTAGAGTAGTATCTGGGAGGTCAACTGGGACAATACTGACCTTTGAGAACCTGAAGATGGAGTCCTCACCATTGGCTTCTCTGTCTGCCTTGCAGGTGAGCCGAGTGCTGGTCCCTGGAGGCCGGTTCATCTCGCTGACCTCTGCTGCCCCCCATTTTCGGACTAGACACTATGCCCAAGCCCGTTATGGCTGGTCCCTAAGGCATGCAACCTATGGCAACGGTTTCCACTTCCATCTCTACCTCATGCACAAGGGCAAAGAGCTGAGTGTGGCCCAGCTGGCTCTTGGGACCCAGATCCTCTCATCCCCCAGACCTCCCACCTCACCCTGCTTTCTCCAGGACTCAGATCATGAGGACTTCCTCAGTGCTATTCAGCTGTGAGGCCAGAAGCATGGTCCTTGAGTCCTTACCTTTCTGCCCTGGACTCCTCAAGTTGTTGTAATTCCTGACTCAGGGCTTAGGGTTGGGTCCATGGTGCTCACATCCCAGGGGCCTGATGCCTAAGAGCTGATGAAAGCAACCCCACATGAAACAATATAGCCCAGGCTAAGTTACATCTCAAATCACAGGTTTCCGGCTTCCTTCTTCGGTTTCTCAGATCTCTCCTGGGCTCCCCAACTTCCTCTCCCACCATATTGAATCCACCACAGCCCCTCTGCTTGCCAGCCAGACTCAGAGACCTGCATCCCTGGGGCCTGTTGTTGCCTCCCCACCCCCTTCAACCTGGATTTATCCACAGGAGGCTGCAGACTTTGAGTCTAGATTGCTTTACAATTCTGACCCTAACTCCAGCCCCAGCTCTGGTGACCTATCCTGTTCTGGTTGTATATTTACCCAAGAATGCTACATTGTAATGTTCTCGGGCAAGGCTGCCTGCTGTGCTTACTTGGCAACTCTTCCCTGCCAGCAACATGCACCTGAGATGCTCAAGTACCCACTCCCCTCCCCAAAAGGGACTAGAGCCATTTTTGCCTGACCCCTGAGCAAACCGAAGCAATAGCCACACACACACACAGGGAGGTCTGTGTTTATTCACACACTCCTGGTACAGTGAGGATGGAGGAACATTTACAAAGGACACCCCTGGGTGAGAACATCTCTAGGGCCACAGGTGTCATCCAAGGGTGCAGATCAGTCCCCATTTGGGTTCCCAGGGGCAGGGGGCAGGGGTCCAAGGTAAAATCAGACCTGGGCCCTTGGAAGGTGATACCTGGAGGGGAGGGGTCTGCCAGAGAGCCGCCTGGGGTCGGGCCTGGGCAGACTGGCCACATGTTGGTTACCATGTTGGGGGCTTGTCCATGCCCACCCTCAGCACTCATCCTATCTGCCAGGCGCAGAAGAGCAAGGACGAGACCGAGGGGGGAGGGCACTAATCATGAGGGGAGCCAGTAAACAAAGAGTCGGATATAAAAATACAAATGTGCTGAGGAAGTCCCTTAGAAAGAGGCCGAGGCTGGGGTCACGCCAGACAGGGGTGAGGGTGAGGAGCGGCCTGGAGGGCTGGGCTCAGGTGGGTGGGAAGCTCATGCAAATACGCAGCCAAACATCCCTGGCCGCGCGGTCCGACCCGGCTGGCAGCCAGTCTGCAGACCAAACCGGCCGGAGAGGGGCGGGGCTGGGGAGCCGTGCGGGAGGGGGCGGGCCGGGGGCTGAGGGCCGCGGGGCTCGGTACGTTCTGGTGTGCGGGATGGGGCTGCGGCCCGCGGTTCTAAAGTGCATGAGCGCGGCGGTGGGCTCCGGGCGGGTCCACGCCGCTGCTGTTGCTGCTGCTGCTGCTGCCGCCGCCGCCGCCGCCGCCGTGGTGCTGAAGCG
>NW_005871062.1:10632320-10633406 GCF_000147115.1 Myotis lucifugus | reverse complement strand
GGAGGTCAGGCAGGGGAAGGATGAGGTTTCGTCCCAGGGGGGACTGAGAATTGGCGGTGGGGCCGGGCCCGGGAGCGGGAGCGGGGCTGGCCTTGGATTTGGGGCGGGACACCCGAACGCGGCGTGGGGAGAGTCGGCTGCCGGGCGCGGTGTGCGGGACTTGGCGAGCCCGCAGGACTGGGAGACGGCTCCGAGCGGTGGGTGGCGTCCTCGCCGTCGGCGGGCTTGTATTGGGCTGCTCTTCGGGTTTTAAACTGTGCACGTGCATCTGTGTTTCTCTGACTGCCCCTCTGTGTCTGTCTCTGCCTGTCTGCATGGCAGTCCAGAAAGTGTCTGCCGGTGTCTGCCTCCGTGACCTCTGTGTGTGACGGTCTCCGTCTGTGTCGGCCTTCAATGCCTTTGCCCTTCTGCACCTGTGTGTGTGCTTGGCCCCTGTACCCATGGACCGCTGTGTCTCCATCTCCCGAGTCTCTGCGTGTCTCGGTCTCGCCTGGGAGAGGTCTCGGTAACGGTAACGGGGCCGACACGCGAGCACCAGGGCTGATGCCCGCCCCCAGCCCTAACGCTGGCGCCTGAACTCGGGTTCAGAGCGTCCGTCGCGCCCTACGGTTTCCCGGCCCCGGTGCCCGCGCTGCGCCTGCCTTGCGAGAAGAATGAATGGTGGTGTCGCGAAGGGCACCCTGGCTCCAGGTGACGCAGGGAAGCCCGGAGCGCCCGAGGACGCGCTGCGCTTCTGCGTGTGTCCACAAGTAGAGGGGGGGGGGGGCAGAGGGCGCCCCCCTGCCCTTGTTGAAGTGCCTCACGTGACAGTTCTCGCCGAACCAACGGGAACACTCCTCTCACCTCCCACCCCCAGCTGGCCGTCCACTGCAGCGTCACCTGCTTGCTTTGCGCTCAGGGGCTCTGTCGAAATCCTTGGCCTTGAAGGAGAGGGGTGATGACAGCGCTGATGAGGGTAATAATCATTTCCTATGTTCATGGCACGATTGAAGCGGGAGGGGGTCTCCACTGTCAGTGAAAGCGTGTCCCCCCCCCCCTTCCCCTCCGGCACCTCCCACCAAAATTACGCAGCTAGTAAGGCTGCCA